>NC_053025.1:360143763-360303227 GCF_003073215.2 Triticum urartu | reverse complement strand
GTAGTTGCCTAGGATATCCTTCCAACAAATGCATGAGGGGTAATGTATTTGTTTCTGTCTTATTCCGCAAGCCAAATCCTTTGTTTTGTTTTGTTTTGTTTTGAGTTGTGGTATTCAAGTTGCTTCGAAGTCAAGTGTTGATTCCATACCTTCCTAAGTGGTGTTCTCATACTTCTATGTGAACTAATCCTTCTCGATCATCAAGATCGTCTTGTCAACATTTTCAACCGGTGCACTTCTCTTCAAGTTATTTCATACGGGCACCGTTGAGAAGCCTAAGGATTCCTCTATTCCATCCGTCTGAAGTTGCCTTTATTTTTCCACCATCCCACCCTTTTCTTCGAGGACTCAGATTTCTTAATCGAGTATACATTTTATTGATGTGAAGTCTCTTCATTCATTTTTCTTTCATGTTGTACCTGGTGGTTCTCGTGAAGATGCTCTACAAGTTTATCATTCTTCGTTCTCAAATTCATCCGGTGGATTCAATGCAAGCTTTCGGTGTTGAACATATCCATTCCTTATGTTTCATATGTTTTCCCATGTTGGAATATCTTATCCAAGGCTCTCTTATTTATTCACCTCTCTCTATTTTATCCGGAGTGTAGAAGATCTCTCGGAAGATTTGTGCTTCCGTTCTTTATTCGTTCAAGCTATTTTGAGGTTGTTATCTCATTCAAGCCATTTAGATCAACCGGTGCAATCTCTCTTTCAAGCAACCATTCCCAACGGTGTTCTCTTTTGAGTGGGCCCTAACCCACAGGTCTTTTCCCAGGATCTTACCTGACTCTTCTAAATTTTTCGGAGTTATTCTCAAAGTATTTTAAAGTGTGATGTAAGAATCGATTATATCAGTCATATGTTTTCTCCAAGATTGCTTTCAAAACATTTTTAATCGTTGGCTCAACCTCTTCGCTTTTCATTCTTCCGGAGTGTCTCATCAATTATCATGGTGGTTCTCATCATCATTATCAACATTTGAAGACCGAACAATAATTTTTCCTAAATCTTGGTCCGTTCTCTTGAAGATTCTTGGTTCTAGATTCATGCCATCCTCTCAAATCATTTCTAGCCATGAGAAATCTTTTCATACCCATCCGGAGCATTTCATGAGTTGTTTTCATTTCTTGATCATCCAAAGGCCATCATTTTAGAAGATTTATTCGTTCTCAACATTCAGCTCTCGTTCCCAAATTCTACCGGCCGGTGCATTGTTCAGATATCCTCTAATCAGTTCATGATCTCTTCGTTCTCTCGTATCTGAATTCCCTCAAGTATCGTCATTCATTTTCTAATTATTCCGGGTGATTTGTTCACTTTTCTTCAATTGTTTTCAATTCGTATGATCGTTCGTTCAAGATCTCTTGTCCTTTGTTACCATATCAATTCATTCGTTCTTTCTGAAATTCTTATCGGTGATTCATCGAAGACTTTCCCAAGTTTGAGCTATATCAATCCTTTCCCAAATGAGAATAAGTAGTATGCTAAATCCTTTGCTTATCATCAACTTAAATTGATGAAGGAAACGCATAACATAATTCTTACTCTTGTTTCATCCAAGTGACTTAATCCCTTCTTCCAGAGTTTGTTCATGATGAGTAAATTCTCTATTCCAAGTGATTCATCTTTCTTTCCGGAGTTGCAACGCTTCGTGGTTATATCGGTATGAAGCTTCATCTAAATCATTACAAGGCTTCAATCTTATTCTTTTCATCCTTCACTTCTTTCTCCTCATCCTTTTATTACCGGAGTTCTCACGAAGGCTCTACATGGTGGTTCATCAAATATTTCATTCCTTCTTCTAGTGTTCGTCAACATCCTTGTTGGAGGAGATCAAGCATTCTTCATTGTGCATTCTAAAATGCAATTCTTTCTACATTATATTTTGAGGTGGTGTTATGTCATTTTTGACAATTTCCTTCATGTTTCATGATTCACATATTGTCAAGAACGAGGTATTTTAAATCCATCAATCTCTTTGTTGGTGTTATCTTGGTAAAGATTTCACCTAAAGCCTTCCCTAAGGAATGTTGCTAATTGGGGTGCTTAACAATGATCCAAGTTATCTCTTTATCATCTTGGTGGAAGAAGTTTTTCATCTCTTTGGTGCTCTCAATCAAATCTTTTTGCCCATGAGTGGCAGGTTGTCACCTCATAATTCCCACAACAAGCTTATCCTTTCATTGTTGATAATCCAACAACTCCGTTCTAGCATTTCCTGTAAGCGTGCTCTTTCAAGATCTTGTTTTCCTCCATTCATTCCATTCCATTCTTTCATTTCTTCCAGAGGCATTGTGATGTTGCTCTCTTCGACCCATCATCTTGTTTTGTCAAGGTCATGTTCTTTTATTACTTATCCATTTAACCGGAGTGTTGTGTCTATCATTCCTCTTTTAACCGGAGTCTCATCCAAGTGCTTTCATTTTGCCAAGTTCATATTCTATGCCATCCATTTCCAACCAGAGTGTTGTCGTAATTGATATTTATCATTCCTTGTACATCTCGTTTCAATCGGAGTGCTTGCATGTACTTCTTGTCCATTGTAACCCTTTTCTTATGTCTTTCAACCTACAAGGTTCTTGTAATGTTTCTTGTTCCTCTTTTCTAATGGAGTGTATTCAACTTTTTTCATCTTCGTTGTATTCTTTCTTTCAAGTTGTTCAACCTCTCAAGGTTCTTTGGTTTCACTCATTTTTCAAAGAAGCAACTTATTTTTTACCTATTCTCTTGCTCTTCCATTTGTCATACCTAGATCTCGGGGCGAGGTCTCTTATAAGTGGAGGAGAGTTGTGATGACTCGAGACCGACGCTCGAAACGCCTTTCATGTTTTTCGCTGTCACCGTGTGTTTTTATTTGTTAGTTGCATTTCATCATACCATCATGCGCATTGCATCTGCATGTTTTCATAAAACTTGCATCCATTCGTAGTTGTCGTGTCCCCCCTTGCCTTCTTTGACCGTTCCAAGACCAACCGAGTTTTCGATTCCCTCTTGTCAAACCACCTTGCCTCTCTACATAGTGCACAAACCCCCCACGCTTGCTCGTCCGAAACTTTCCAGAACCCGAACCGGGCAGTCGTGACCGTTGGGTTCGGATCATCCCCAAACATCCCTAAAATATCTTCGATTCTTTGTTGGCTCCCCTAAGCTATTTATTCTCGACCGTTGGATTTTGATCGGATGATCCAACTCCCCTCTTCCCCCCCCCACACACATATATATATAGTGTTACTATTCATCACCCAGGGTGCAGAATAAGTTATTCTTCACCTGAGGTAATCTTATGATCATTTCATAATTAAATTACATTTCGAATTCAAATAGTTACATTCCTATTGATTCACTACGTAAAATTTGACATAACAAAATAAAAATATAGGTCATAAGACAAGAAAATTTGCAGTTTATGTGTATTTTAGACTATGTTTTTACGTTTATAATTTTACATAACATAAAATATTTTTTACGGTGATTATATATTTTTCTTACGGTCCGTTTTTGCGTTGGAAATAAGACATAACTTACGGAACGTAAAATTACGGTGCATTGATGGTAAAATAGAGGGGGGGTGAAGAATAACTATTCCTCACCCAGGGTGACGAATAGCGCGACCCTATATATATATATATAGTCTATCCTAGTCCATTTTGGACCTGACCGTATTTCTTAGGGATCCTCCCCAGCCGCCGCCACTCTCTCCATCGGGATAAAACCCGCAGCCACCCTCTTCCTCCCTCGTTTTTAGCACCACCAACCAGAGCCCGCAACCATGATCCAAATCCTCCCTGGCAACCTCCCTCATCTTGTGCGGTTGACCAATCGGGTCGCTCGAGCCCCGAGCTCCTCCGATGTTCCCTGCCCGAGCTCCTCGCCGTCCTAGTATCCTTGAAGCCCCGAGCCTCCCCGTGCTCCTCCACCTCGCCTCGTCTCTGGCCACTTGACAGCCCCGCCGCCGGCTAAACGAACCAACTGATGAGCGCCCTGCCCCTACCCTCTTCCTTTCCTTCCGTTCTCCTTTTCTCTCTCACTCGCCTTAGACTCATCTCTCTATCATTCTGGACAGGAGAGTAACCATGGCCGTCCGTCCATGGAGATGAGCCGCGCCGCCCTATTCACCTACGACCTTCGGTCGCCTCTAAGTCATCCTCACCGCCCGCTTGTGAGCTCCTTGCGCTGCCTCCATCCCTTTCTTTTCCTCATGTCGCGCCGCTGTTGACTTCTTTGCCCTGTCATCGTTTTGCTACAGGAGCCGAGGCCGTCGCCCCCTCAGTTCGTCGCGCCACCTCCAATTCCGTTGGTTCCGCTGGGCAGGCCCTTCCTGGTCGGATCTCGTCGCCGCACTGTCGTTCCTCGCCCGCAGCTCAGCCCAGCTGCCGTCGTCCTGCTTATTCCCAGCGAGAGCCACACCTCTGCCTCATTTGGTTCGAGCGAACAAGCGAGCTGCTGTCGCCCCCCTGCGTTGACCCATTCCAGTGCCAGCGTGGACAAGCGCCAAGGCCCAGCGCCCCTTCCAGCCTCCGTCTCCACCAACTGGCCTCAAGGCCCGATGTGAGAAGCTACCCCGTGCCCTGGGCCAAATCTTAGTTTTGGTCCGATAGTGTTTTTTTACCTTCCCTGTGGATTTTGCGGATTATCCATAGAAGACTATTGTTTACAGAAAAGTCCCTATAGATCATGCATATAATAACTCATGAACCGTGCATTGGATTAAAATAATTTAAACATTTAAAATGCTTAGAATTTCATCTACTTTCATAATATGCTGCTTTCATCCATGTTTAAAATGTTTAACATGTTGTTTGCATTTCATTTGCTAGATCACATGCTAAAATGGTTTATTTCATAACTAAATAACCGTAGCTCCGAATTAAATAAATTATATATGTAACTTGCTTAGAAAAATGCATAGTTTAACATGGTGACATTACTTTGCATGTTTAACAACATCAAGATATTATTTAGTATAGAACAGTACCAAATTCAAAATATGCATCTGGGGATTTTCGAGAATTGTTGTTTGTTGTTTCCGGCCTCATTAAAAATTGCCAAAATAGTTAGTTTACTTATGTTTCACTTCTTCCCATGTTTAACAACATTTAATATTGTTGGGTACATAAACGGGAGTGAACTAAGTGATTGAATGTGGGGTTTCATCAATATGCAACTCGTTGCATATTGGGCTCCACTTAATTTGTAGTATTATTTGTTGCACTTTGCCATGCCATGAATCATTAAACCGGACATGCATCATCCTTGATTGTGCATCGTGCCATGTTTATGTGATAGTTGTTTACCATGTTGTTTGCTTATTTCCGGTGTTGCTTCTTCTTGATAGTTCCTGGTTTCGTTGCGATTGTGAGGATCTGTTCGACTTCATTGTTCAACTACTTCATGGACTCGGTCTTCTTCCTAGCGGGATTTTACGCAAGATGACCGTCACCTTGGATCACTACTATCATTGATATGCTAGTTGTCTCGATGCTATCACTATGTCGCGCTTCCCACCACTTGTTTCATAAGCCTCCCAAATTGCCATGATAGCCTCTAACCTTTTTTCACCGTCCTAGCAAACCATTGTATGGCTATGTTACCACTTTGCTCAGCCCCTCTTATAGCGTTGCTAGTTGCAGGTTGTTCCATGTTGGGACATGGATATCATCGGATATCACAATATCTCTTATTTAATTAATGCATCTATATACTTGGTAAAGGGTGGAAGGCTCGGCCTTTTGCCTGGTGTTTTGTTCAACTCTTGCCGCCCTAGTTTCCGTCATACCGGTGTTATGTTCCTTGATGTTGTGTCCCTAACAAGATGAGGGTTTATGGTCCCCTCTTGACAGTTCGCTTTGAATAAAACTATTCCAGCAAGGCCCAACATTGGTTTTACCATTTGCCTAATAACAACTAAAACTTGCATAGGGACCTGCTGGCCCCTGAGGTCTCTTAATCAACCCCCCGGGCCAATGCTTCTCATGAGTGTTGGTCCAAACCGGGTGATGTCCAGCGCCCCATGGGCAACCAGGGTCTCAGCCAACCCGACGTATTGCCCATCCGGTGGACCCTGAAAACGAGATACATGCGACTCCTATCAGGCTAGGTCGATGCATTGGGAGGTCTTACTTGTTTTGTTTTACCATTGTCAAAATGTCTTGTGCACCGGGATTCCGAGTCTGATCGGAGGGTCCCGAGATGGAGGATTGTCTCCATGGATCATGAGATTGTCATGGGATAAGTTGGGACATCCCTGCAGGTTTTAAAATTTCGAGAGTCATGCCCACGGTTATATGGCAGATGGGAATTTGTTAATATCCGGTTGTAGTGGACTTGAACTAAACTCAATAAAATAAACCAACCGCGTGTGTAATCGTGACTGTCTCTTTTTGAGTTAGTTCGGGAAGAGAACAAGGTTGGGTTCTGTTTGAACGTAAGTAGTTCAGGATCACTTCTTGATCATTACTAGTTTGCGACCGTTGCGTAGCTTCTCATCTTATTCCTGTACTCGTAAGTTAGCCACCATACAAATGCTTAGTCGCTTGCTGTGACCTCACTATTTATCCATTCCATACCCATTAATCTTTGCTAGTCTTGATACCCATGGTAATGGGATTGCTGAGTCCTTGTGGCTCACAGATTACTACAACAACAGTTGCAGGTATAGGTAATGCGATGATCTGACGTGAGTGCGATGCTTGCTTGCTTTGGAGTTCCTCTTCTTCTTCGATCAAGGGATAGGTTCTGGGTCGGGGAGCCTGGGCTAGTAGGGTGGATGTCGTTCTTCTTTTTCGTTTGGTTTCATCCATAGTCAGATCCTCCTCTTCTGTATGATGATTGCTATGTATTGATGAACGGTTGTATTCATGTTGTAGCTTGTGGAGAGTGTAAGCCTTTATCTTGTATTCTCATATATTCAGTACATGGTATGTTGTAATGATATCCACCTTGCTATGTGCTCAAAATGCGATTGTGCCCCGATCATGAATTCATCACGTGATTGGGATAGAGTCGCATCTTGGGCGCTACAGTATAGCAACTCGTTGTACCAGTGATTGTAATAACAGTTGGGTGTTAACTTGTGATTTAACTCCTTAGACCATGAGAGTATCATGGTCACTTCTTACCATATGGTGAGCTTTGGGGTTGCTCAAGCGTCACCTGTAACATGATGATCATAATGACAACTTACAGGCTCATCGAAAAGTTGACAAGTGGCCGGATAGCTCGAGAGTGGGATTTTCTCCTCTGATGATGGAGATATATTCTTAGGGCCCTCTCGGTGTGAGGGCATCCATCATCATCTGGCCATACATAGGTGACTACATCACGAGGATGCTAGAACACAGTAACGAGAAAGAAGTACAAAACCGATAACGAGGATTTCGGTGTAGTGAGCATGGTAATGACTCAGGAGGATACCGATGCATCCCGGGTTTTGTAAAGTATTGCAAAGCTTCACTCGAATCTTATTTGTGTGCTCATAGGCATCGATATGGACGTCCACGGTCCCGCTATCGGTCATTGAACGAACAGTTTCGTTCATGTCTATGACTTACCGAACCTACGGGGGTCACAGTCGTGAGGCAATAACGATCTGCTGAGTGTTAGTAGGACGAGAATGGTCAGATTATATTTATGGAATTGTTTCATTAACATTCAGAATAGTTTCGAGAGGGTCCGAAAGCGTTTCGGAGTCACGGGAAGCGTTTCGGTGAATATCGGGTAATACCGGATATTACCGATAAATATATATAGGTGGAAAATGTCTTTAGGGATGTTAAATTATATATATATATATATATATATATAATGGTATGAAAATATTTAGAACTATTTTAAGTTTAATATAATATCCACGGGCCTAAAAAGGCCAAGAGGTGGAAGGCAACCTGGGGCACAAAGGCCCAAGTGGGGGAGGCGCCCCTTCCCTAAGGAAGGAGGGCGAATTGGGCTGGAGGGGGTGTCAGACTCCTCCCACCCTAGGTTGGCGCACCAAGGGGGGCTCCTTCCCCTTTGTTGCCAGCCCTCCCTCTCCCCTCTATCCTATATATACTTTAGGTTTGGTGCTCCTTTGATATACAAGTTTTGGAGCCTCCTCTACTTCTTGTAGTGCTAGTTCTAGTTGGTCCTAGTTGAATAATTAGAGCTAGGCTAATCCTCTTTTCCTTATAATTAGAAGCCCCGTGTGGTTCTAATCTCCTCCCTCTAATTCTCTAGTGATGGTTAGCTTTGGGCGGCGAAGCGCTGCCGGATCATGAAGGTTGCACGCTTGCAACCAAGTAGAGAAGTCGTGCTTTCGGTCTTCGGTTCGAGGGAAAGTTCGTGGGCGGTTTGTGGGATCGTTCACAAACGGTTTGAGGGACTCCAAGTATAATCTACACCGACGCATTCATCTTCCACTTCAACTCGGTGAAGGTAAAGATCATGATCCCAACTTGTTATGCATCTTCATATTGATCTTGGGTGTGCCTAGGCGCAATTTTTTTTGTTTTCTACTACGTTTCCCAACAGCAGGGGCGTACGATGCCTAAATGATTGACTCTAGTGCAAGTAGGGCACTGTTGGAGATATGCCCTAGAGGCAATCATTTGATGATGATATTTCCCTATGTATTCATGAGCCTTTTGTCTTTCCCTCAAACATCATCAATGATATGTATCATTAAGTATGTGACTTGTTTGTGAAACTATATATTGTATTGTAACACCTCGTATGTAACCTGCCATATTTGTATTCCAACTCTTGCCATTTCCAGCACTAAGTTATGATATTTCCTCATTGTCGGGTTTTGTCTTCGTGTTGTTTTGTCTTTGTCATGCATCTCATATCATGTCATCATGTGCATTGCATTTGCATACATGCTCGTCTCATGCATCCGAGCATTTTCCCCGTTGTCCGTTTTGCATTCCGGCGCTCCTATGTCCTCCGGTGTCCTTTCCTACCTCTTTTCATGTGCGGGTGTTAAACGATTTCGGATTGGACCGGGACTTGCCAAGCGGCCTTGGTTTACTACCGGTAGACCGCCTGTCAAGTTTCGTGCCATTTGGACTTCGTCTGATACTCCAACGGTTAACCGAGGGACCGAAAAGGCCTCGTGTGTGTTGCAGCCCAACACCCCTCCAAAGTGGCCCAAAACCCACCTAAACCCCTTCCATCATCTAGGCCGTTCGATCCCGACCGCGTGGCCGCAAACCGTGCTCAATTTGGAGCCTCCTAGCTCCTCCTACCTATAAAAAGGCCTTCTCCCCCGAAATTTCGGGTCATTTCCAACCCTAGACCTAGTCCCCCTCGTCTCTCCGCGCGCCGGACGTGTCTGGGCCGCGCCGGACACCATAGCCGCCACCGATCGCGCCCAACCGAGGACTGCCACGTGTCCCGCCGGGTCTCCCCCGCCGCGACGGCCCGCCTGGGCCCGGGGAGAGCCCTCCCGACCCACGCAGCGCCGCCAACCGCCCGGCTCGCGCACGCCCGAGCGCCGCCACCTCGCCCGCCGCGTCCCTCGCCAGCGTCAGCGACCGCCCGCGCCGCCTCGCCGCTCCGGCAGGGCACCGCCGCCATCCGTGGCCGCCGGGGACGCCGCTCCTCGCCGCGGCCGCACCACCGTGCCCGCCACCGCCTCCTCGACGACCCTCCTCGCCGGCGTCAAGTTCCGCTACTCCGGTGACCCCCATCTCCGGCGAACAGGAACTCCGGCGAGCTCGAGTTCATCTTCGTTTTCTGCGCTGCTACAGTGCTTCGGATCCAGATCTGAAATCTCGGTTGACTTTTTGCCCTAAACCCTAATATTTTTTGCCTATCTTCGTCGCATCGTAACTCTGCATCCGTGGCTCCGATTCATGCGTGTAGCATATCTAAATGTTCGTCTCGATGAGTACTTCATTTCATCTCATTGCATCATGTTCATATGAGCTCATCTTGATGCCCTAAATGCTGTTGGAAGAGTGCTAGTTTCTGTTAGTTTCAGATTCATATCATTAATTGGACATTTGTCATTTTTGCCATGATTGATGTGTGCCTCCTATGAACTTGAGCCCTACATGTGTTTTGAAGTATGCCATGCCATCTTTACAGGGGTGTATGCCATGTATTTTTGTGATCTCTGTGGTGACTAGCACAAGCATGCAAAGTAGCCCTCTTAATGTTGCTGATTTCAGGGACTTAGAAATATTCTAAGTCTTTGCCCTGTCATTATTTTTATGCCATGTGTTCATGTTGATACAGAGTGATCCATGCCTCTTTTGAGCATGATCAGTAAGGATGTTTTTTAGATATTGTGGTGCTCTGTCGATCCATGTCTTTGTTTGCATTTATGGAGCACCCTAGCTTGACTCAATCGAGCTTTACTTTTGCTATAAAATGTTCCTGGCAGAATGTTTACGTGTTAAGCATTTTTGCCGAGCTTGTTATAGTTGATCCATGCATGCTATGTTATTGTTCTTGCCATGTTTAGCTTCCATGCCATGTCTACTTGCTGGGTGTATGATTAGTTTGTCATGAATTGCTTTGTGGTGAGTGCATTGAGCTCATAAACATGCCTACTTGATATCTATTTTTCCATGTTCCAGTTTTTCTTCTAAGTCTCAATCTATTAACGATAATTGCTATGTTCACATGGTTGCCATTGTATTTTCTGATCCCTTTTGGCTTATGGTCAGTAAGGGACTTTTGTTTTATGCTTTGAGTAGCTTCATGCCATGCCTTGCTTTGCCATGATATGTTCCTGTAGCATGTAGTTATCTTGCTCTAAACATTGCTTCCCGATGTTAAATTCCTGACTTGATGTTATTTTCACTAAGTTTGTAACCTGTTATCTTTTGCACTTTTGCCATGCTTGTTTGAACCTGCTATTGAGTGAATTAGCCATAGCTCGGTGTTCATCTTTTGTCAAGCATCTTGATTGGATCCCTGCCATGTATTTTGTTGCTATGTTAGAGTGCTGTAGCATGTTGTTCTTGATGCATTTAGATAGCCTCGTGCTGTTAATCGCAGCTTTGTGCCATATTTGTTTTGCTTGTCATTTCCAAAACGTGCTTCTGATTCCGATCTTTATATCAATTTCGACCGAAATCAACCCATCTTTCCAGTGGCACTCTTGGTTTTCCAAGTTGAGGCAGGTTCAAACTTTCCTCTCCGAAACATGCATATGCATCGCATATCACATCCCGCATCTCATGCCATGTTTTGCATCATGTTGTTTGTGCATTGCACGTGGTTGATTGTGTCTCCCTTTGCTTGTTGTTTTTGCTTGGGTAGAGCCGGGAGACGAGTACGTGATCGAGGAGCCTGTTGAGTACGCTTACGAGATTCAAGCTAACGTCAACTCGGAGAACTTTGCAGGCAAGATGACCATACCCTCGAAATCACTTCTATCTTTGCTTGCTAGATGCTCGCTCTTTTGCTATGCCTATGTTGCGATACCTACCACTTGCTTATCATGCCTCCCCTATTGACATGTCAAACCTCTAACCCACCTTGTCCTAGCAAACCGTTGTTTGGCTATGTTACCGCTTTGCTCAGCCCCTCTTATAGCGTTGCTAGTTGCAGGTGAAGTTTGGAGTTTGTTCCTTGTTGGAACATGTTTATTCTTGGGATATCATTATTATATCTTGTCTACTTTAATGCATCTATACACTTGGTAAAGGGTGGAAGGCTCGGCCTTATGCCTGGTGTTTTTTTCCACTCTTGCCGCCCTAGTTTCCGTCATACCGGTGTTATGTTCCTTGATTTTGCGTTCCTTACACGGTTGGGTTATAATGGGAACCCCTTGACAGTTCGCCTTGAATAAAACTCCTCCAGCAAGGCCCAACCTTGGTTTTACCATTTGCCACCTAGCCTTTTTCCCTTGGGTTTCGCGGACTCAAGGGTCATCTTTATTTTAACCCCCCCGGGCCAGTGCTTGTCTAAGTGTTGGTCCAACTGAGCGATGTCCGGGGCTACCAGGGGCAACTCTGGGCTGGCCTACGCGATGTCTGGCTCATCTGAGTTTGCCCTGAGAATGAGATATGTGCAGCTCCTATCAGGATTTGTCGGCACATTCGGGTGGCTTTGCTGGTTTAGTTTTACCATTGTCGAGATGTTTTGTAACCGGGACTCCGAGTCTGATCGGATTGTCTTGGGAGAAGGAATATCCTTCGTTGACCGTGAGAGCTTGTGATGGGCTAAGTTGGAACACCCCTGCAGGGATTTGATCTTTCGAAAGTCGTGCCCGCGGTTATGGGTAGATGGGAATTTGTTAATGCCCGGTTGTAGATAACCTAAAGCTTAACTTAATTAAAATGAATCAACAGAGTGTGTGGCCATGATGGTCTCTTTTCGGCGGAGTCCGGGAAGAGAACACGGTCTCGAGTTATGCTTGATCGTAGGTTGTTCTAGGATTACTTCTTGATCATAGTTGTTCGACCGTGCCTTTGCCTTCTGTTCCCGCTCTCATTTGCGTTATGTTAGACAGCATATATGCTAGTCACTTGCTGCAGCTCCACCTCATACTTTTACCCTTCCTATAAGATTAAATAGTCTTGATCACGAGGGTGTGAGATTGCTGAGTCCCCGTGACTCATAGATTACTTCAAATCTAGATGCAGGGACTGATGATACCGCTCCAGGTGATTCGACTGAGCTCAAGTGGGAGTTCGATGAGGACTCAGGACGATACTACGTTTCCTTTCCAGATGATCAGTAATGGTGCCCAGTTGGGGCGATCGGGGACTTTGTCGCATTTGGGGTTGTTCTTTATTTTGGTTCCGTAGAAGGACCTCGATTGTATCTAGATGAATGTAATGATATTTATGCTATTTGTGTGACGTGGCGAGTGTAAGCCAACTATGTATCTCTTTTCCTTATTCATTACATGGGTTGTTGTGAAGATCACCTCAGTTGCGACATTGCTTACAATGCGGTTATGCCTCTAAGTCGTGCTTCGACACGTGGGAGATATAGCCGCATTGTGGGCGCTACAAGTTGGTAATCAAAGCCTTCCCCGACCTTAGGAGCCACCTGCTTGATCGAATCGCTGGCGTAGTTGAGTCTAGAAAAATGTTTTGAGTCATTTAGGATTATATATATCAGAGAGTAGGATTCTTTTTACTCCTCAGTCCCTTCGTCGCTCTGGTGAGGCATCCTGACGTAGAGTTTTGACTCTTCTCTTCTCAAATTTCACTAAAAAAATTTAGGATCACGCGGGTATCTTGGAATCGTTCTGTTGGTTTTGTGAAGAGAACATTGTTCTTGGTGCCTCCTGACATTTAGGGGTTGTGGCAGTGTCTCGGGGAGTTGAGCTCCGAGGTGTTGTCATCACAATTTTATCGTTGCAATTCTGGAATACCTGAGTTTCGCCGACATCGAAAATCTCTTTTATGAAGTTGTTGGTGAGATAGCCTTGACGCCACCCAGTACTGGGGCGGGAATTCGGGAGTATCACCATAACTCGTATAACGGATGCTTTTCGAAGGTTGAGGTAAATGATTTCCGAAGGTTCCTTGGTTATGTGTTGAAGGATGGATACAGCTGGATGTAGGATTTGCTAGCTTTGGGATGGCTCCTCCAACGCATCTGAATCCTGAACCGCCACCACCACCTCCACCTCCGGAGGCATGGCAAGCTGTGACGGCCGCTACCAATGCAAACACGCAGGTGATCATGCAAGTCTTGCAAGAGCGCAACCAAGGGAATCAAGGCCATGGCAACAATCTGAATCAGTTTGCTACACTCAACCAGTTCCTCGCTAACCAGCCAAAGACCTTCAGCAACTGTGTCGAGGCAACAGACGCTGATGATTGGCTCGTGGATATCTGCAAGCATTTCGAGTGTAGCAATGTCAGGCCTGAGGACTTCGTCAAGTTTGCCTCGTTCCAACTCAAAGACCAAGCTGCTGAGTGGTATCAGCAATACAAAGATTCCAGAGGAGGCCGTGTGATTACCTGGGATGAATTCCGTCAAGACTTCAAAGCTCACCACATTCCTCAGAGTGTTTTTGAGAGCAAGCGTGAGGAATTCCGCAACCTGAAGCAAGGCAGCTTGTCTGTTTACCAGTATAACATCATGTTCCAGAAGCTCGCTTGTTTCGCTAAGCAAGACGTCCCTGACGAGAAGAGCATGATTTATCAGTTCAGAGGTGGCCTCAGAGACGATCTTCAACTTGCTCTTGTGCTTTTCGAGCCGCAGAAGTACGATGAGTTTTACAACATGGCACTGAAACAACAGACTTCTCAACTCAAGTGCGATGCTTCCAAGAAACGAGTCAGAGATATGTGCAGCTCCTATCGGGATTTGTCGGCACATTCGGGCGGTGTTGCTAGACTTGTTTTACCATTGTCGAGGATGTCTTGTAACCGGGATGCCGAGTCTGATCAGAATGTCTTGGGAGAAGGAATATCCTTCGTTGACCGTGCGAGCTTGTGATGGGCTAAGTTGGGACACCCCTGCAGGGTTTTGAACTTTCGAAAGTCGTGCCCGCGGTTATGGGCAGATGGGAATTTGTTAATGTCCGGTTGTAGAGAACCCGAAACTTAACTTAATTAAAATGCACCAACCGCGTCTGTAACCGTGATGGTCTCTTCTTGGCGGAGTCCGGGAAGTGAACACGGTGTTGGAGTAATGCTTGACGTAGGTTGTTCTAGGATCACTTCTTGATCATAGTTGTTCGATCGTGCCTTTGCCTTCTCTTCTCGCTCTCTTTTGCATATGTTAGCCACCATATATGCTAGTGCTCGCTGCAGCTCCACCTCATACCTTTTACCCTACCTTTAAGCTTAAATAGTCTTGATCGCGAGGGTGTGAGATTGCTGAGTCCCCGTGACTCACAGATACTTCCAAAACCAGCTTGCAGGTGCCGATGATACCGTTCACGTGATGCAACCGAGCTCAAGGAGGAGCTCGATGAAGATCGTGTTCGTTACGTTGTTCCTTTTCCAGTTGATCAGTGGTGGAGCCCAGTTGGGACGATCGGGGATCTGTGTAGCATTTGGGGTAGTCTTCTTCATTTTGGGTTCCGTAGTCGGACCTTGATTGTATCTGGATGATGTAATGCTTTATTCATGTATTGTGTGAAGTGGCGATTGTAAGCCAACTATGTATCTCTTTCCCTTATGTATTACATGGGTTGTGTGAAGATTACCTCACTTGCGACATTGCTTTCAATGCGGTTATGCCTCTAAGTCGTGCTTCGACACGGGGGAGATATAGCTGCATCAAGGGCGTTACAAGTTGGTAATCAGAGCCTTCCCCGACCGTAGGAGCCCCCTGCTTGATCAAATCGCTGGCGTTGTTGAGTCTAGAAAAATGTTTTGAGTCATTTAGGACTTATATATATATCGGAGAGTAGGACTTCTTTTTACTCCTCGGTCCCTTCATCGTTCTGGTGAGGCATCCTGACGTAGAGTTTTGACACTTCTCTTCTCAAATTTCACTAAATTTTTTTTAGGATCACGCGGGTATCTTGGAATTGTTCCGATGGTTTTGTGACGAGAACATTGTTCTTGGTGCCTCCTGACATTTAGGGGTTGTGGCAGTGTCCCGGGGAGTTGAGCTCCGAGGTGTTGTCGTCACAATTTTATCGTTGCAATTCTGGAATACCTGAGTTTCACCGACATCGAAAATCTCTTTTATGCAGTTGTTGGTGAGATAACCTCGACGCCACCCAGTACTGGGGCGGGAGTTCGGGAGTATTGCCATAACTCGTATAAGGGATGCTTTTCGAAGGTTGAGGTAAACGATTCCCGAAGGTTTCTTGGTTATGTGTTCAAGGATGGATACAGCTGGACGTAGGATTTGTTTAGTTTTGGGTGAGATATTATGCTTCCCCTGTATCCCCAACACTTGATTGCATAACCGGAAAGTTTTGGTTGTTTGTAAGTGGGAATTCAAGTATATCGTAGGATATCTTTCCGACAGATGTATGATATGATATTGGGGTTTGACGTCTAGTGGTCCGCCTATCCACGGTTGGTTTTACAGTGGTCTCGTTGTGTCTTAAAGAGTCCTTGGCTATGCTGACTCGGGGACGCTTCGTATGTCATGTGCACTACCTTGTACATGATGGTGTTGTACGATCGAGCCCGTGTCGGCCTCACCACGAAAACTTCGGACCAAATCTCTATCATATGTTTGTTCTGGCTTATTTTGCAAGCCAATCCTTTGTTTTGTTGTGATATTTGAGTTGCTTCGAAGTCAAATGTTGATTCCATACCTTTCCTAAACGGTGTTCTCATATTCCTATGTGAATACTAATCCCTCTTGATCATCGAAATTGCCTTGTCAATTCTTTCCAACCGGCATGCTTCTCTTCGAGATGATCCCATCATTCTCCCCATCCATAAGATCAATTATCAGTTCTTCTCAACGGTGTTTGTTTCATCCGTCTCCAAGTTGCCTTTGTTTTTCCCGCCCTCCCTCCCTTGTTTTCTTCAAGGACTCAGATTTCTCAGTCAAGTATCCATCTTATTCATGTGAAGTCTCTCCATTCTTTTCCTTCAATGTTCTTATCCGGTGATTCTCTTGAAGATACTAATGGAGCCTCAAGTTCATCATTATTTGCCTTTTCTTCTCCGGTGGAACCAATTCAAGCTTGTGGTGTTGATCATATCCCTTTTCCGCGTTTCAAATACCTTCTCTTGCCGGTGCTCATCATATTCATTCATTTCTCGCTATTCAATTGTTTTGGAGTGCTCAAGATATCTCTAAGATTCGTGTTTCCACTCTGAATTCATTCAAGATCTTTCAAGGATGTTCCCTCATTCAAGTCATTTATTTCAACCGACGCAATCTCTCTTTCAAATCATTCAAAGGTGTTTCTTTTGAGTGGGCCCTAACCCACAGGTCTTTTTCCAGGATCTTACCTAACTCCTCTTATTTTCCCGGAGCTATCCTCAAATTCTTTTCGAAGTTTGACGTAAGAATGAATTATCATCAGTCTTATGTATTTTCTCCAAGATATGTCAAATTATTTTCACTGTTGGCTCAACCTTTCTATTCGCCATCCCGGAGTATCTCAACAATTCATGGTGGTGTTTCTCGTCGTCATTCTTAGATTTTGAAGACCGAAGAAGATTTTTCTCTCAATCTTATCCTTTCTCTCAAAGATTCGTGATTCTAGCTTGATGATTTCCTCTCATAATTGTTTTCAATTGTGAGAATTCTTTTCACCCATCCTGAGCAATTCAGGAGTATTTTTCAGTTTGATTATCCAGAGACCATCATCTCAGATTTATTCATTCCATCTTTCAGCTCTCGCTCTCCAAATCTTATCGGTGTGTCATTCAAGTTTCCTCTAATCAGCTCGTGATCTCTTCGTTCTCATTCTCACAAGTATCTTCATTCGTTTTCCAATTCTTCCCGGTGAATTTGTGCTTTTGCTATTTTCATGTCCAATTCTTATGGTGGTTCATTCAAGATTTCTTTTCCTTCATTATCATATCAATTTATCCGTTGTTCCAATCCTACCAGTGGTTCGTTGAAGACCTTCCCAAGTTTGACACTATATCTATCTTAACCCTTCTACGAGAATAAGTAGTATGCCAAATCCATTGCGAGCCATCAATTTAAATTGATGAGGGATAAGCATAATGTAATTCTTATTCTTGTTTCAACGAGTGAACTCAATTCCCTATTCCGGAGGCTTATCAAATTCCTAATTTCAATTGTTTCATCTTCTCTTTTTCCCGGAGTTCCAACCTTTTTCAATTATTTCACCACGGAGATTCATTTAAATCGGTACAAGGATTCACCTTGTGTTTTCAACTTCTCTTTCCTTCCGTTTGATCATTCGTTTGTTTAACAGAGTTCTTCATGAAGGTTCTACATGATGGTTCATCAAGGATTTAATTCCTTCTCGAAGTGTTCATCAAGATTCTTTTCAAAGGAGCTCAAGCATTCTTCTTCTTGCAATCCGGAGTGCAATTCCTTTCTTCCATATCATTGGAGGTGGTATTATGTCATTCTTGATAATTTGAGTTCATGTTTCATGATTCACAGGTTGTTAAGAATGGGGTATTTTAAATCCATCAACCTCTTCGTTGGAGTTATCTTGGGTTATATTTCACCTAAAACCTTCCCTAAGGATTGTTGCTATTTATGGTGCTTTTAAATTACCTAAGTTCTTCATTTATCCTTCCGGTGAATAAGTTTCTCGTCTCCTTGTTCATATCAATCCAATGTTTTCCCGTGAGTGGCAGGTCGTCACCTCATAATTTGAGATGTATTCCATAAGACCATATCAAGCTTATTCTTTTTGCTATTGGTTTTTCCAACTACTCCGCTCGACCCTTCTCCTAAAGATGCCTTTGTCCAGCTCTTTTGTGGCAGAAGTGGGCATTTTCTTCTCCATTCTTTCATTCCAATGATCTATTTTCCATTCTTACTTTTGTTCCGGAGGCTTGGTGATGTTGCTCTCTTCAATCCATCATCTTGTTTTGTCAAGATCTTGTTCAATTTCTTCCATTTACAGTCAAAGTGCTATCCAAATTATATCAGTCTTATTCCTTCTCTATCTTGTTTATCCGGAGTGTTGTGCCCTCTGCTCAAGTTCTTGTCATGCTATCAAGTTTCATATCACTTTTCAACCGGAGTTCTGTCCGAATTTGTTCTTCCTTGTTCCTCTTTCCTAACGGAGTGCTTTCAACTTCGTTCATATCCGTTGTATTCTTTTCTCGAAATGGCTTAACCTTTTCAAGGTTCGTGGTTTCACTCGTTTGTCAAAGAAGCAACTTAGTTTTACCTCTTCTTTTTCTCTTCTGTTTTTCCCTCCGGTGCCATTCTAGATCTTGGGACGAGATCCTCTCGTAGTGGTGGGGTGTTGTGACGCCCCGAGACCGATGCGCCAGGTGTCTCCCAGTTATTCGCTCTTGTTGTCTCGTCTTTTGCTTGCGTGTTGCATCTTGCCATGTCATCATCCGCATTGCATCTGCATGTTTTTAAAACTTGCATTCGTCCGGATCTCCCAGTTCTTTCCGTTGTCCGTTCTGAGCCCAGACACACTTGCACGCGCCCACGGCATGTCTGAAATACTATTTTATAAGTGGCTGGAAAATGTTCTCGGAATGGGTTGAAAGTTGGCGTGCGGTCTTATTATAGTGTAGGTAGGCCGCCTGCCAAGTTTCATCGCATTCGGAGTCCGTCTGACGCCCCAACGATTAACTATAGCGGCAGTATAGCCGGTCAAATGTCAGACGTTTTCGGTCTCCGGAAACGGTTGCCGGTTGCACTTCTCTTCTCTTATCTCAGCCCATGGCCTTCTCGCACAGCCCACCTGCAGCCCACTACCTACTGCCAGGTCCAACCAAACATTTCTCATCAGCCCACGACCCTCCTCGCGCGCGCGCCCGAAAACTGTCCCGGACCCGACCCGGGCAGTCGTCACCGTTGTGTCCGGTTCATCCCCAAACATCTACAAAACGTCTCCGTTTTGTTGATTCGACTTCCTAACATATTTTTTTCTCGACCGCCCGATTATGATCGGAGGGACGAGGTAGTCCCTACCCAAATATCCACATACTATATATGTATCAGTCCAACCCTAAAATCAAGCAGACTTGTCCCATCCTTCCCCCTCGCGCCGCCACTTTCCAAATCCTCCTCGTTTTCCTCTCCTGCCAGATCCAACTTGCGGCCCCGACCAGCTCCACCTTGCTTTCAGCGCCGCCCAACCAGATCTCAACCTCCGACCTCCTCCCTCGTTGGCGCGCCAAGCCCCGATGACCAGTAGGTCCCCAGCGCTGCCCTCCTTCCCTGCCTCCTCTGCTATCCACTCTCGATCCC
Source organism: Triticum urartu (assembly GCF_003073215.2). NCBI lineage: Eukaryota > Viridiplantae > Streptophyta > Magnoliopsida > Poales > Poaceae > Triticum > Triticum urartu. The sequence continues at coordinate 360,283,484 of NC_053025.1, read as the reverse complement.
GCTCTCTCACGTCCGTGTCTCTCCCCGTCATGGATAGGTACTACCAAGCAGGGGTTTGCCGCTGGAAACGGACTCCTTGTGCCGATCCCTTCCGCCGGCCTCCACCCCCTCATCTGCCTCCAGCCGTCCTCGTCGCCAAGCGCCGCCGACGACCTCCATCTTCCTGCATCGCGCCATGTCCCACGCCCCTGCTTCCTCTGCTTCGAGGACGAGGCCCAGCGCTCAAGCCCATGCTGCACCTCCGGGAACGAGCTTGACGCCGTCCTCTGCTTCGCCTGCATGAACCCTGCACTCGTCTTCTCGCCCGGACGGACGACTTGTCGGACTCCTCCCGCGCCAAGCCTCACGTCGTCGACCATTGTCCCTGCAGCCTCCCCGATCTCCTCGTCGGTGCAGGGAGAGGAGCTCCTCTCAAAGCCCAGCAACGGCGACGCCCAGCGCAGGAGGATAGCCATGGGAGCACAACTGCAGTAGCGACCGCCATGGATCCCCTGTTTCCAAACCGCGCCATGTTCATCGTCGTCGCGCCAAGTCCGTTCTCAGTCGCTGTGGAGCCACTCCTTTGCCGCCCCGCAAGCCTGCCTCCAGCGCCGCCTCCTTCCTTGGATCCTCACCGCCCCGTTGCCCTACCCGCCTCCTCTGCTTCGTTCGAGCAGGGAGGACGACGCTCCAGATGCGTTGACCACGAACGCCCGAGTCGGCCTTCCGCTGTTGTGGACCAAATCCTTGCCTCCAGATCTGGCCCAGCTCGCGTCCAGCCGGCCCATGAGGCCTGGTGAGCTTCAGTTCCAGCTCGCATGATGCTATCGGGCCTACCAGTTTTGGCCCATAGTATTTTTTTCCCACGCTGTATTTTTAATCTTTTATTCCAGAGACTACAGTTTTGCGGAAAAGCCCTCCAACATCATGCATATTATAACTCACCAACCGTGCATCATATTAAAATAAGTTATATATGTAAAATGCTTAGAATTATGTGTAGATTAATAATATGCCACTTTCTTGCCATGTTAAAATGTTTAAAATGAAGTTTGCATTATTTTGCTCCTATGCCATGTTAAAAATGCTTTAATTCATAAAGAATTAACCGTAGCTCAGATTTTAACAAACTTTATATGTAAATGGGGTGGAAAAATGCCTAGTTTAACATGGTTGACTCACTTTGCGTGTTTAATAACTATAAAATATGGTTTAGGGCAGAACAGTACCAAACCTAATATATGCATATGAGGATTGTCCGGAATTGTTGTTCGTTGTTTCCGGCCTCATTTAAACTTAACTAGATAGGTAGTTTTACTTTGCTTCACCCTCTTACCATGTTTAACAACATTTAATATTGTTGGGTACATAAACGAGATCGAACTAAATAATTTGAATGTGGTGTTTCGTCAATATGCAACTTGTTGCATATTGAGCTCCACTTAATTTGTAGGTTTGTTTTGTGCATTTTTCCATGCCATGTTTCATTAAACCGGACATGCATCATACTTGGTTGTGAATCATGCCATGATTATGTGGTGGTTATTTACTATGTTGTGTGCTTCTTTCCGGTGTTGCTTCTTCGGGTTGGTTCCAATGACATCGCGTTTGTGAGGATTCGTTCGACTATGTCCGTTTGCCTTCTTCATGGACTCGTTCTTCTTCCTTGCGAGATCTCAGGCAAGATGACTATACCCTTGAAATCACTTCTATCTTTGCTTGCTAGATGCTCGCTCTTTTGCTATGCCTATGCTACGATACCTACCACTTGCTTATCATGCCTCCCATATTGCCATGTCAAACCTCTAACCCACCTTGTCCTAGCAAACCGTTGTTTGGCTATGTTATCGCTTTGCTCAGCCCCTCTTATAGCGTTGCTAGTTGCAGGTGAAGATTGGAGATCGTTCCTTGTTGGAACAAGTTTATTGTTGGGATATCACCATATTATCTTGTTTATCTTAATGCACCTATATACTTGGTAAAGGGTGGAAGGCTCGGCCTTATGCCTGGTGTTTTGTTCCATTCTTGCCACCCTAGTTTCTGTCATATTGGTGTTATGTTCCCAGATTTTCCGTTCCATACACAGTTGGGTTATAATGGGAACCCCTTGATAGTTCACCTTGAATAAAACTCTTCCAGCAATGCCCAACATTGGTTTTACCATTCGCCACCTAGCCTCTTTTTCCCTTGGGTTCCGCGGACTCAAGGGTCATCTTTATTTAATCCCCCCCGGGCCAGTGCTCCTCTGAGTGTTGGTCCAAAACAGAGCCACTTGCAGCACCACCTCGGGGAAACTCGAGGGCTGGTTTTAGTTGTACATAGTGTTCATCTGAGTGTGCCCTGAGAACGAGATATGTGCAGCTCCTATCGGGATTTGTCGGCACATTCGGGCGGTGTTGCTGGACTTGTTTTACCATTGTCGAGGATGTCTGGTAACCGAGATGCCGAGTCTGATCGGAATGTCTTGGGAGAAGGAATATCCTTCGTTGACCATGAGAGCTTGTGATGGGCTAAGTTGGGATACCCCTGCAGGGTTTTGAACTTTCGAAAGCCGTGCCCGCGGTTATGGGCAGATGGGAATTTGTTAATGTTCGGTTGTAGAGAACCCGAAACTTAACTTAATTAAAATGCACCAACCGCATGTGTAACCGTGATGGTCTCTTCTCGGCGGAGTCCGAGAAGTGAACACAGTGTTGGAGTAATGCTTGACGTAGGTTGTTCTAGGATCACTTTATTCATCATAGTTGTTCGATCGTGCCTTTGCCTTCTCTTCTCGCTCTCTTTTGTGTATGTTAGCCACCATATATGCTAGTGCTCGCTGCAGCTCCACCTCATACCTTTTACCCTACCTTTAAGCTTAAATAGTCTTGATCGCAAGGGTGTGAGATTGCTGAGTCCCCGTGACTCACAGATACTTCCAAAACCAGCTTGCAGGTGCCGATGATACCGTGCAGGTGACGCAACCGAGCTCAAGGAGGAGCTCGATGAAGATCGTGTTCGTTACATTGTTCCTTTTCCAGTTGATCAGTAGTGGAGCCTAGTTGGGACAATCGGGGATCTGTGTAGCATTTGGGGTAGTCTTCTTCATTTTGGGTTCCGTAGTCGGACCTTGATTGTATCTGGATGATGTAATGCTTTATTCATGTATTGTGTGAAGTGGCGATTGTAAGCCAACTATGTATCTCTTTCCCTTATGTATTACATGGGTTGTGTGAAGATTACCTCACTTGCGACATTGCTTTCAATGTGGTTGTGCCTCTAAGTCGTGCTTCGACACGTGGGAGATATAGCCGCATCGAGGGCGTTACATGGCCTTAGAGAAGATCTTCAACTTGCTCTTGTGCTTTTCGAGCCGCAGAAGTACGATGAGTTTTACAACATGGCACTGAAACAAGAGACTGCTCAACTCAAGTGCGATGCTTCCAAGAAACGAGTCAGGGATGCAACTCCTTCTTCCTCAACTCAAGTGGCAACTAAGCAGCAAAAGTATTGGTTGCCTCCTCCTCCTCCGTTCCGTCAGCCTTATCAGCAAAAGAGCAAAGGTGGCAATGGATCTTCCCACCCACCCAACCCAGGCTTTCAGAACAAGACTTCATCTCATGCTCCAAGATCAAGTGCTCCGTATCACCGTCTGCTCTCGGAGGTCATGTGCAACAAGTGTCAGCAGAAGGGTCACTATGCCAACAAATGCTTCAACCAGATGCGTCTTCCTCCTCCTCCTGTGAGATCTGCTAGTACTGCAGTGGTCAAGCATAACCCCAAGTCTGCAAAGGTCAACTTGATGAGCGCAGCTCAGGCAGAGGACTCGTCAGATGTGACAATGGGTAACCTTCCTATTAAAAATATTCCTGCAAAAGTTCTTTCTGACACTGGTGCATCGCATTGTTTCATTTCAAGACCATTTGCATCTAAGCATGAGTTGCCTTTCCAAGATTTGCCTAGACAGTTATTAGTTGTTTCTCCGGGTAAATTCATGAATGCAAGCTCTATGATACCGGATGTTACTATAGCATTGGGCGACTATAAGTTTCTGTCTTCTCTAGTGGTCCTTGGTAACTCAGATATTGATCTTATTCTTGGAATGGACTGGTTTTCTAAGCACAAGGCTCAGCTTGATTGTGCTTCCAGGCAGATTCAATTGACACATTCGTCTGAGGATGTAATCATCTTTGCCGCTCGTGATGATACCATCTGACTATTTTCTCTCAACGAGAAGGGTGAGATGGATGCCATCTCTCAGATTCCAGTCATTTGTGAATATCAAGACGTCTTTCCAGAAGAGCTTCCAGGAATGCCTCTGCACCGGCTAGTTGAATTCGTCATCGATCTTGAGCCTGGCACGGAACCTGTTTGCAAACGTCCTTACAAGCTTGGACCTGAAGAGTTGAAGGAGCTGAAGAAGCAACTCAATATTCAAGAGCGTGTGGGTCTCATCCGACCAAGTTCTTCTCCATGGGGTTGTGGTGTTCTGTTCGTGAAGAAGAAGGATGGAACGAACCGACTTTGTGTCGACTACCGTCCATTGAACAAGAAGACCATGAAGAACAAGTACCCACTTCCGAACATCAACGAGCTATTTGAACAACTCAAAGGTGCTCAAGTATTCTCCAAGCTTGATCTCCATATGGGCTATCATCAGATTCGCATTCGTGAAGAAGATATCCCCAAGACAGCATTCAGAACAAGCTATGGTTCATATGAATACACTGTCATGTCTTTCGGCCTTGTCAACGCTCCCCCAACATTCTCTCGCATGATGAACTTCATATTCAACGCCTACACAAATGACTTCGTCTTGGTCTACCTCGATGACATTTTGGTCTTTTCCAAGAACAAGGAGGATCATGCCAAGCGCTTGTGATTGGTGTTGGACAAACTCAGAGAACATCAGTTCTATGCGAAGTTTTCAAACTGCGAGTTTCGGCTCGATGAGGTTCTCTACCTTGGACATATCATCTCTGCCAAGGGCATAGCGGTTAATCCTAAGAAGGTGTCTGCAATTCTGAATTGGGAACCACCTCAGAATGTGAAGCAACTCCGCAGCTTCCTTGGGCTCGCAAGCTATTGTCGAAGGTTCGTCAAGAACTTCTCTAAGATCGCGAAGCCTCTTTCCAACCTTCTCCAGAAACATGTGAAGTACGTCTGGTCGCCTGAATGTGACATCGCTTTCAACACCCTGAAAGAGAAGTTAGTCTCTGCTCCAGTTCTGACTCCTCCTGATGAATCCAAACCGTTCGAGGTCTTCTGTGATGCTTCTCTTCAAGGTCTTGGTGCAGTGTTGATGCAAGAGAAGAAAGTTGTGGCCTATACCTCTCGCCAGTTGAAGGCCAACGAAAAGAAATACCCCACTCATGACCTCGAGTTGGCGGCAGTTGTCCATACTCTTTTAACATGGAGACATCTCTTATTGGGACGAAAAGTGGACATCTTCACTGATCATAAGAGTCTCAAGTACATCTTCACTCAGCCAAACCTCAACCTTAGGCAGACTCGTTGGGTCGAAATGATTCAAGAGCATAATCCGAGTATCGAATATAATCCAGGCAAGGCCAATGTAATTGCTGACGCATTGAGCAGGAACGCTTACTGCAAGAGTTTGATTCTCAAGCATTATCAACCAGAGATTTGTGAAGCTTTCCGCAAACTCAATCTACAAGTTGTTCCTCAAGGATTTCTTGCCAACCTCCAAGTCTCTCCTACTTTGGAGGATCAGATTCGTGAGGCTCAACTTCTTGATGCTATGGTGAAGAAGGTGAAGATTGGGATTGCCAAGAGTCAACCCAAGTACAAGTGCTATCGTCTTGATGACATGGATACTCTATTCTTCGAGGATCGCATTTTTGTTCCTAAAGGTGACCTTCGTAAAGTCATTATGAATGAGGCTCACAATTCACTCCTCTCTATTCACCCTGGAAGTACAAAGATGTACCAGGACCTCAAGTAGTCGTATTGGTGGACTCAAATGACGTGCGAGATTGCTCAGTTCATGAATGAATGTGATGTTTGCAGAAGAGTGAAAGCAGAACACCAACGACCAGCTGGTCTCCTCCAACCTCTTGCCATTCCAGAATGGAAGTTTGACCATATTGAGATGGACTTCATGACTGGATTTCCTAAGTCCAAGCGTGGCAATGATGCTATCTTCGTTGTCATCGACAAACTCAATAAAGTGGCTCATTTTCTTCCTATCAAAGAATCAATCACGACAGCTCAGCTGGCAGAGCTATATACCTCGAGGATTGTCTCTCTGCATGGAATTCCAAAGTTGATATCTTCAGATCGTGGCAGCATCTTCACCTCCAAGTTTTGGGATTCTTTTCAGAAGGCCATGGGCACCAACATTCGTTTCAGCATAGCTTTTCATCCTCAAACCAGTGGCCAAGTCGAGCGAGTCAATCAGATTCTTGAAGATATGCTCAGGGCTTGTGTCATCTCTTTCGGTATGAAGTGGGAAGATTGTCTTCCATATGCCGAGTTCTCCTACAACAACAGCTTCCAAGCGAGTTCAGATAAGGCCCCATTCGAGATTCTCTATGGCAGGAAGTGCCGTACTCCTCTTAACTGGTCAGAGACTGGTGAACGTCAACTTCTTGGCAATGACTTGATCACACAGGCTGAAGAAATGTGCAAAGTCATTTGTGATAATCTCAAAGCCACGCAATCGCGCCAGAAGAGTTACTATGATGGCAAACATCGTGACTTGGCTTTCAAGATCGGAGACCATGTCTACCTCCACGTCTCTGCAATGAAAGGTACTCGTCGCTTCGGTATCAAAGGGAAGCTTGCCCCTAGATACATGGGTCCTTTCAAGATCATCAGCAAAAGAAGCGATCTCGCCTATCAACTTGAGCTTCCATCCAACTTTGCAAATGTGCACGACGTGTTTCACGTGTCTCAACTCTGCATGTGTTTCAAGACTCCTGACCACACCGTCAACTTCGAAGAGATTGATCTCCAAGAAGACATGTCTTATCGTGAGCACCCAGTTGCTATTCTTGAAGAAACTGAGCGCAAGACTCGCAATAAGTCTATCAAATTCCTCAAAGTCAAGTGGTCACATCATTCCGACCGTGAAGCCACTTGGGAACGCGAGGACCCCCTCCGTTCTGAGTACCCAGAGTTTTTCCAGTCCTAGATCTCGGGACGAGATCCTTTCGTAGTGGTGGAGTGTTGTAACACCCCGTATGTAACCTGCCATATTTGTATTCCAACTCTTGCCATTTCCGGCACTAAGTTATGATATTTCCTCGTTGTCGGGTTTTGTCTTCGTGTTGTTTTGTCTTTGTCATGCATCTCATATCATGTCATCATGTGCATTGCATTTGCATACATGCTCGTCTTATGCATCCGAGCATTTTCCCCGTTGTCCGTTTTGCATTCCGGCGCTCCTATGTCCTCTGGTGTCCTTTTCTACCTCTTTTCGTGTGCGGGTGTTAAATGTTTTTGGATTGGACCAAGACTTGCCAAGCGGCCTTGGTTTACTACCGGTAGACCGCCTGTCAAGTTTCGTGCCATTTGGACTTTGTTTGATACTCCAATGGTTAACCGAGGGACCGAAAATGCCTCGTGTGTGTTGCAGCCCAACACCCCTCCAAAGTGGCCCAAAACCCACCTAAACCCCTTCCACCATCTAGGTCGTTCGATCCTGATCGCGTGGCCACAAACCGTGCTCAATTTGGAGCCTCCTAGCTCCTCCTACCTATAAAGAGGCCTTCTCCCGCGAAATTTCGGGTCATTTCCAACCCTAGACCTAGTCCCCCTCGTCTCTCTGCACGCCGGACGTGTTCGTGCCACGCCGGACACCGCAGCCGCCGCCGACCGCGCCCAACCGGGGACTGCCACGTGTCCCGCCGGGTCTCCCCCACCGCGCCGGCCCGCCTGGGCCCGGGGAGAGCCCTCCCGGCCCGCGCAGCGCCGCCAACCGCCCGGCTCGCGTGTGCCCGAGCGCCACCACCTCGCCTGCCGTGCCGGCCACCGCGTCCCTCGCCGGCGTCGGTGACCGCCCACGCCTCCTTGCCGCTCCGGCAGGGCACCGCCGCCATTCGCGCCCGCCGGGGACGCCGCTCCTCGCCGTGGCCGCACCACCGCACCCGCCACCGCCTCCTCAACGACCCTCCTCGCCGGCGTCAAGTTTCGCTACTCCGGTGACCCCCATCTCCGGCGAACAGGAACTCCGGCGAGCTCGAGTTCATCTTTGTTTTCCGTGCTGCTACAGTGCTCCGGATCCAGATCTGAAATCTCGGTTGACTTTTTGCCCTAAACGCTAATATTTTTTGCCTATCTTCGTCGCATCGTAACTCTGCATCCGTGGCTCCGATTCATGCGTGTAGCATATCGAAATGTTCATCTCGATGAGTACTTCATTTCATCTCATTGCATCATGTTCATATGAGCTCATCTTGATGCCCTAAATGCTGTTGGAAGAGTGCTAGTTTCTGTTAGTTTCAGATTCATATCAGTAATTGGACATTTGTCATTTTTTCCATGATTGATGTGTGCCTCCTATGAACTTGAGACCTACATGTGTTTTGAAGTATGCCATGCCATCTTTACAGGGGTGTATGCCATGTATTTTTGTGATCTCTGTGGTGACTAGCACAAGCATGCAAAGTAGCCCTCTTAATGTTGCTGATTTCAGGGACTTAGAAATATTCTGTCTTTGCCCAGTCATTATTTTTATGCCATGTGTTCATGTTGATACAGAGTGATCCATGCCTCTTTTGAGCATGATCAGTAAGGACGTTTTGTAGATATTGTGGTGTTATATCCATCCATGTCTTTGTTTGCATTTATGGAGCACCCTAGCTTGACTCAATCGAGCTCTACTTTTGCTATAAAATGTTCCTGGCAGAGTGTTTACGTGTTAAGCATTTTTGCCAAGCTTGTTATAGTTGATCCATGCATGCTATGTTATTGTTCTTGCCATGTTTAGCTTCCATGCCATGTCTACTTGCTGGGTGTATGCTTAGTTTGTCATGAATTGCTTTGTGGTGAGTGCATTGAGCTCGTAAACATGCCTACTTGATATCTGTTTTGCCATGTTCCAGTTTTTCTTCCAAGTCTAAATCTGTTAACGATAATTGCTATGTTCACATGGTTGCCATTGTATTTTCTGATCCCTTTTGGCTTATGGTCAGTAAGGGACTTTTGTTTTATGCTTTGAGTAGCTTCATGCCATGCCTTGCTTGGCCATGATATTTTCCTGTAGCATGTAGTTATCTTGCTCTAAACATTGTTTCCTGATGTTAAATTCCTGACTTGATGTTATTTTCACTAAGTCTGTAACCTGTTGTCGTTTGCACTTTTGCCATGCTTGTTTGAAACTGCGATTGAGTGAATTAGCCATAGCTCAGTGTTCATATTTTGTCAAGCATCTTGAGTGGATCCCTTCCATGTATTTTGTTGCTATGTTAGACTGCTGTAGCATATTGTTCTTGATGCATTTAGATGGCCTCGTGCTGTTAATCACCGCTTTGTGCATATTTGTTTTGCTTGTCATTTCCAAACCGTGCATCTGATTCCGGTGATCTTTATATCGATTTTGACCGAAATCAACCCATCTTTCGAGTGGAACTCTTGGTTTTCCAAGTTGAGCCAGGTTCAATCTTTCCTCTCTGAAACATGCATATGCATCGCATATCACATCCCGCATCTCATGCCATGTTTTGCATCATGTTGTTTGTGCATTGCACGAGGTTGACTTTGTCTCCCTTTGCTTGTTGTTTTTGCTTGGGTAGAGCCGGGAGATGAGTACGTGATCGAGGAGCCCGTTGAGTATGCTTATGAGATTCAAGCTAACGTCAACTCAGAGAACTTTGCAGGCAAGATGACCATACCCTCGAAATCACTTCTATCTTTGCTTGCTAGATGCTCGCTCTTTTGCTATGCCTATGTTGCGATACCTACCACTTGCTTATCATGCCTCCCCTATTGCCATGTCAAACCTCTAACCCCACCTTGTCCTAGCAAACCGTTGTTTGGCTATGTTACCGCTTTGCTCAACCCCTCTTATAGCGTTGCTAGTTGCAGGTGAAGTTTGGAGTTTGTTCCTTGTTGGAACATGTTTATTCTTGGGATATCATTATTATATCTTGTCTACTTTAATGCATCTATACACTTGGTAAAGGGCGGAAGGCTCGGCCTTATGCCTGGTGTTTTTTTCCATTCTTGCCGCCATAGTTTCCGTCATACTGGTGTTATGTTCCTTGATTTTGCGTTCCTTACACGGTTGGGTTATAATGGGAACCCCTTGATAGTTCGTCTTGAATAAAACTCCTCCAGCAAGGCCCAACCTTGGTTTTACCATTTGCCACCTAGCCTTTTTCCTTTGGGTTTCGTGGACTCAAGGGTCATCTTTATTTTAACCCCACGGGCCAGTGCTTGTCTAAGTGTTGGTCCAACTGAGCGATGTCCGGGGCTACCAGGGGAAACTCTGGGCTGGCCTACCCGATGTCTGGCTCATCTAAGTGTGCCTTGAGAATGAGATATGTGCAGCTCCTATCAGGATTTGTCGGCACATTCGAGTGGCTTTGCTGGTTTAGTTTTACCATTGTCGAGATGTTTTGTAACCGGGATTCCGAGTCTGATCGGATTGTCTTGGGAGAAGGAATATCCTTCGTTGACCGTGAGAGCTTGTGATGGGCTAAGTTGGAATACCCCTGCAGGGATTTGATCTTTTGAAATCCGTGCCCGCAGTTATGTGCAGATGGGAATTTGTTAATGTCCGGTTGTAGATAACCTAAAGCTTAACTTAATTAAAATGAATCAACAGAGTGTGTGGCCGTGATGGTCCCTTTTCGGCGGAGTCCGGGAAGAGAAAACAGTCTCGAGTTATGCTTGATCGTAGGTTGTTCTAGGATCACTTCTTGATCATAGTTGTTCGACCATGCCTTTGCCTTCTCTTCCCGCTCTCATTTGCGTTATGTTAGCCACCATATATGCTAGTCGCTTGCTGCAGCTCCACCTCATACTTTTACCCTTCCTATAAGCTTAAATAGTCTTGATCGCGAGGGTGTGAGATTGATGAGTCCCCCTTACTCACAGATTACTTCAAAACCAGATGCAGGGACCGATGATACCGCTCCAGGTGATTCGACTGAGCTCAAGTGGGAGTTCGATGAGGACTCAGGACGATACTACGTTTCCTTTCCAGATGATCAGTAGTGGTGCCTAGTTGGGGTGATCGGGGACTTTGTCGCATTTGGTGTTGTTCTTTATTTTGGTTCCGTAGTCGGACCTTGATTGTATCTGGATGAATTTAATGATATTTATGCTATTTGTGTGACGTGGCGAGTGTAAGCCAACTATGTTTCTCTTTTCCTTATTCATTACATGGGTTGTTGTGAAGATTACCTCACTTGCGACACGTGGGAGATATAGCCGCATCGTGGGCGTTACATGTATGATGACCGTTCAAATAGTCACTGGTTGATAAGGTTATGTGGACACATACCCTTTTATGAGTGTATGATTTGGTTGATGACTATGCTTCACAATTCATGGGTATAGAGATGATAAACCAATAGTATGGACTCGGGGATGGAGACCACCGAGTCAGACATACTCACTTTGAGACGCAGCGAGATATTGACGTCTATTAGTCTCAAATACAATGTATATGTCGTGTCCTAGACCTGAGGTCCTCACATGTTCTCGGGATGAGGATCGACTTAGTTAAGGTCTATCAAACGCTACTCCGTAACTAGGTAGTCATAAAGGTAGCTTTCGGGTGAATCATGAGACATACCACGAGTAATGATTGTCTAAGAAGGAATTTGCCCCTCCTATAAGGAGAGACACTATTTGGGCCCTCTCAAGTAATCAAACTCAGAAAAGCATGACCATGCAACTTGGGTTAAGTGTTAACCGGGTTCAGGAATCTGTATCATGGTTTCGAGAAGAGAGGCCGAGCTACCATAAGGGTAGCAAGTACTCGCCTTGAGCTCAACAACATATGTTGTGAAGCAAAAGGAATCTTGCATATGACACATTGTTGCAGTTCGTCTAACAACTTTACGCACACATGGGCGCTGGCATGTTCTGGGGGCCGCTACCAACTATCGACTCGGGTAGTGTCCATGTGTACGTGAACCTATAGGGTCGCACACTTAAGGGATTGCGGCCCATTCGGATTGGATTCGAGCGGAAAATGGGTTTAGACTCCTAGTGGGCCTCAAGTGTTGAGCCCACTTCGGAGGTCTATATAAAGGGGAGTGGGCGCACCTATTAGGGTTGATCCTTTTCCTCCCCTACAGCAGCCACCACTCCCCACACCCACATGCCACGCGACCAGACCTAGCAGTCTGCCGCCTGACACTGCTCCCCGTACGTGTGGATACCTTGGAGGCACCGCGTCTATAGTGCTTGGATGAACCGTTTGAGGGGATCGCAAGGAGCTGTTCGAGGGATCTGCAAGGAGCTGTGCACTGGACTTAGTCGTTCGCGGGAGATCAGCTAAACGACTACATGCATCACCAACTCTAATGCGGTGATTGCGCGTCTAGTGTTAAACCCGATCCCATGATCTATTTCCAGCAGCATGTTCTTGAGTCCATGGTAGAAAACAATTATTTGACACTAGCGTAGCATACAGTGTGTTCCATCAGAATTTGCACGCAAGTCTATGGCAAGAAACTCCAACAAGAAATGGCCGACATAAATTCATGGCCCTAAGAATATGATATGTCTGATAGAGTGTTGACATCATCCTTAAAACACATTTGGTACAAGTTATTTTTTGGCATGCACACGTTACCAAAAACAAGGGGGGCATGTGTTAACGCTCTAAAATGGTATGATAGCAAAGTGTGCCTTGAAGCTACAGCAAGGTGCAGTCAAAATTATGATTGGAATTCACCACTTGATGGTTATGTCCAAGCTTGTCAAAAAGGATACGAGTTCGTTCAAAACGGAGGCCGGATGCGAAAGTTATGACAATTTTCAGAGATACACATGTTGACACCAGATTATGACATGGCATAAAATGCAATTAAGATGACTCCAAATGGACTTTCAACATGAAAAATATCGTATCCTCGAAATGGTAGATTTGAAAATTTGGATCATCTTCATTCAAGGTGGTATGCAGAAGTTGGAGCCAAACATGCACGCTGGAGTAGTGGATGGCCGAATTGTCTGGGTTGGAAGCCGGATCATCCAGCTGAAGGCCAGACGAAAGGCCCGGACGTCCAGTCTCTTATCCGAGAAGTGAATAGAATGTTGAAAATTGAAGCAGGACGATCTGTGATGGAACCCAAACAATCTCGCAATCGCCCGGCTTGGAGGCTGGACATCTAGGCAATAGTTCATGTTTTTTCTGTTGTAGAAGGTAGAAACAGGCCAAAACACCCCCAAGATGACCTCAAATCGAAAAAAATTCAACATGAAAGGTGTTTGTCTCTTTGAAATGGATAACTTTTCTTTCGAGGTCATTTTCATATAAAGACAAATGTGAATTATGCGGACCAAAACCAAACTACAGTCTCGAACCCACATAATCCGAGTTCGATTAATTTTGGAAAGATTTGAATGGGATTTGGTGTCCTTTCCATACACAGGAAGTCCACCCTCCTCATATATTGATGAGAGGTGACGGGTGATTGAACAACAACACACAATCAATCAATGCATCTATCACTTTTTTACATTTACCTTTTTCCTTCTCCCTTGTTCTTCTTTCTCATTTTTCGTTCGTTCTTATTGCAGGGCAGTGAACCTCGAGGCCCTAGGGGCGATCGGTGCGACCTAGGGCATGCCGTAGCCATGGCATGCCCTAAAGGGCTCCTTTATGGATGTGTGGGGTTTCGGGTCTTCAAAAGACCTCACTAGTGTATCTTGCGTACCGCGCTGCCGGTGAGGCTCCTCCGACAACGTGTCCTTGTGCGAACAGATCCCCGATAGCCTCAACCCAGCCATCATCTATCGAAGGTAATAGGGTTGGAGGAGGAAGAAGGGGGAGAAGAGAAGCAAGACAAATGGGAGATGGGCAAAGGTACCCGTGATAACATGGAGGTGGTGGTGCGGAAGAGGTAAAACACGCGAATAACCGCTAGCATGCAGGCCAAAGACGCCAACCTCTCATGAGAGATGCTCTACAACTGTCGTACCATCTTTTAACTAAATAAATCCCATCCCTCAACCAACTCCAGCAGTACAAAGTGTTAAAAATTAATTAGTGCATTCACATGTCTATTGTTAATTAGAACATGCTAATTAACGAACATTCATTAGCAAAGGGGTGTGTCCAACCCCGAATAGTCATGTTGCTTCTCTCTCTCTCTCTATTGCCAACATGCACCTGTTCTAGAGGGATGTCTCCGAACAGACACTTCTTCCCACCTCTTCTAGATGTGACAAGGACATCACTAGCATGGTTACACCCACAACCCATGTTGTTACTTACAAGGCACCAATTACTAGAGCTCGTGCACGCCAATTAAATTACCACGTACTTTCGCTTCCTGGTAATGATTCTAATGTTCATGAGAATATGATGCTGCCTAAATTGGATACATTTATTTTGCTTACAATGAAGGGCCTAGCATGGACAAGAATGATGAACGTTGTAGCATGATCAAGCATGGAGAAGATGGAACGTGCAAGGGGAGCAAGAATAGAGTTTCTGGTGGACTTTTCAGCACTTCGGAGCCACCGTGATCGGTACAAGGACGTGGAAAAAATATACAAGAAGGCCTTTCATAAATTTCGTCCATAAGCTTAATATAGGTGCTACGCCACCTTATTTTTGGGCCTGGTCCATGTAATTTCAAAATACTACTTATTGGCTATTTTTAGAGTCCATATTGTAGGGGAAACGACTCAAGAGGTGTTTTAGTCCCACCTTGCCAAGGGGGACGAAATTCGCTCTCTTTACCACTACAAATACAGCCCGTCATGCACCATTTAGACTTTGAATTTTAGTTAGATTAAAAGCTCACCATAGCTGCAACTTCGCGTACTTCATTTGTGTTCTATGACCAGACAAAGAAGTCATAGAACCCCACCTTCACTAATAGAGCTTTCCACTTATATTCGCAATATCCAGATTGCAATTTCAGTTTCTTGCTTATTCTTTGTTTGCGTGCAGGAAACAGATCCTCGTGGTCAGGTTGATCATGCTCCAACGTGGTCAATCACCTCTCGGTGTTGGTTTCGCGATTGCTAAGGCGCGACATCTCACGCGTTCATAGTCGGATCGTCAAAGACTACACAAAAAAGATAGCCACCATCTCATCAAAAGACGGGACACCTTTCCCTCTATCAAGTGGTATTAGATTTCTAGGTTGCTCGGTGAGAATTTCCAATTTTTTCCCTACAACAAAGGAATATATTTTATTTTACTACCAAGTTGATGCCATTATTGAGAAGGTTCCTCCAACTCAATCCCAAAATTACCAAGTATAAATAATAACACAATTCATTAATTGAATAGAGTACGGAGATCAACCAATAATTCACTTCTAGATACTCAAGTTGTCCATAACCAGGGACACGGCTAATCATGATTAGTTTATACACTCTGCAGAGGTTTGCGCACTTTTCCCCACAAGACTCGACCCCCTCCATGATCGGAAGATTGAGACATAGTCTTTCTGAATGTGTTCCCTTAACCCTGGATAGGCCAGTACACCTACTTTCCCCTACATCTGCTAGCCTACCCGGAAAGGCTCACACAAACTTACTCAACTATGCCAGAGCCCATATTGGCTTGTGGCTACACACGGAAGTTTCTAGGCATGAAATATCGTATGATCCCTTTGAGCCTGGGTGGCATTTCGTAGGGTGATCACACGGGTCCTTCGGGATCCCCTAGGGCAAGCACTAGATTCTCCAGGTGCCCCAACCATTCCACCTAGATGTGTGTTAATGTTGCCACTTTAGGTTACCCTTACTTATTATATCTCTTTCATCTTTCATGAACCAGACAAGCCAAATCCCCGTCTACAAGCATAGCTAAGCAATATATAAGCATAACGAATATTCCCGGGGTGTTTCAAGGATCATAGGTTCCTACCTCATGAACTACACAGCAATGCCCCAATTTCCCAATCCTACTCATGCAAGTTTGTAAGGGTGAACTAATGCATAGTAAAAACTGGGTGCAGAAAAGTATGATCAAAGTGTAACTTGCCTTGCTGACGATCATTGAACTCTAGGGATTCATAGTAACAGGCTTCGCACTCTGGATGATCTAACGAAACAAACAATAACATACATAAGCACAGAAGCGCAGAATCAAAAGAAAACAAAGAAAAGACTTATGAAAACTTCGAAAATAACCAAATAAGACTTATGTACATAACATAACTTTAACAGTAATAAAATCATATGATTTTGATCTTAACAGAAAGTACATGCCAAGAGCTTCGGTTTGTAAAAAGATTCACCCAAAATGGAGTTACGAAACTCAAGTTATGGCCTAATGAAGTTTGAATTCAGATCTGAACAAATTCAAATTTTAAATATTCAAAAATATTTTTAGTTTGGATCTTTGGTTAGAGGGGATCATAACGAAGAATTTGACGTTGGTTTCATTGAACTTGGATAAACGGTTGAAAACTTATGAGGGTTTGAAAAACAGGGGCTAAACTAGAAAAAAACAACTGCAACAAGGTCCCTGTTCACGTGTCAGACTGTTGTTCGCTGAAAACTGTTCTCTACAGATCTAAACTAGCGAACGTTCACTAACTAGAGCATACCGGATCGAATAAAACCGTTCTAGTCCTTGCCCTAGATTTATGATCGGACGATCGAGATGGCCTGGCGGCTTACTGCGGTGGTTGGGGTCATTGGTGTTGAGGAAGACGGCGGCGGCGGCTTCGGCTTCGAACGGGGCGGCGTCTCCGGTGGTCGGCGGTTTCGGGTGGAGGCACGGGAGACACGGCACATTGAGGCAAGTCCAATGGTGGCGTCGGCGTCAGACGAGGGCGGCGGTGGAGCGTGGGGCGAGGCGGCGGATCTCCGGCGGAGCATGAAACTCCGGTGACTTTGTGCGGGAGTTGTTTGGGTTTCGGTGCTTGGGTTTGAGGGAAAAGAAAGGCCGAGGCCTCGGCTTATAAAGAGGGGGCGTCGTGGGGAAGGGGCAAAGCTAGGGGAGGCGTCCGGGACGGTCACGGCAGCGACCGACGAGTCGTGCGGGAGGTGGACTCCGGCTCGGAGTAGGGGATGAACCCAACAGGTGGTTCCCACATGTCGTGGCTAGGCGAGCGAGCGAGCGGGGCTACGAGCGGGCGAGCGAGGCGGACACGGTTCGGGTGCCGTGCTGCTGGCTGGGTCGCGGCCTCGCCTGGCTGCTAGCTGGGCCGGCTGGAGCGCCTGGCCTGGCTGGCTGGCGTTCTCCTTTTTTTAAAATAAAATGTTTTTCAGTTTTTTAACAGAGACATTAAAACACCAAAAATACAAATAAATAAAATTCTAAAATTTCTAGAGAAAATAACATGATTATATGGCCTTATATATGACCTTGTGAACATTTTTCTGGCCTAAAAATGCAAAAAAAATAAAAACATTTTTGTTATGCTAATAAAATTTGCATCAAAATAAATCTCAATAAATATATTTTGATTCCAAATTCAAATTCCAATATTTCTTTTATGTTTTTGAAGAAGTCCTTTTATCTTCTCTCTTTATTTTATTTTTGAAATAATGGAAAGGAATTTTGGTGGAACCAAACTTGATCCAATTTCCAAAATTTGAAATTTCAAAAGTGGGTTTTGGGAAAGCTTCCAACTCTCTCTTTTGGTCCTTGAGTTGATCAAAGTCCCTTGGATCAATATTCAATAAAATAAATGAATGCCAAAATGCATAAATCATGGATGGATATGAATGATCTATAAATAACATCCAAATTGAAAATTGGGATGTTACAACAAAAAAGGCCACAAAAAATTTAGGGTTAGTTCATCATATCCAAACCAATCTGAGCCATTGCATAATCTTTTCTCTGTTTGCTTTGTTGAAGTTGCGGTTTCATCGTCGTGTTCAATGCATGGTCTTAGCGTCTAGTCCTTTAGAGTTTCGAGTTATGTTCACAGTTTGTCACGCCGCCGCTGCACCATGTTCATCGCTGCTGCCATATGCCACCACCACATATCCGTCGCCAATCCGAGTCCATATACGCCACCACATATCTACCGCAAATCCAAGTCCATATACCACTACCACATATCCGCTGACAATACGAGTTCATATACACCACCACATATCCGTCGCTATCACGCCAATCCGAGTCCACCTCCAACATATATCCACCACCAATGCGAGCTCATGCGAATACATATCCACCACTAGTCCGGGTTCCACCAGATTCATCTCTGTCACCAATCCTAGTACGATTCCAATATCTGCTTCCTAGTTATTGATTTCCAGATCATGTCCTAGTATAAGTTGTGACCAAGTCGGACTCCCAAACTTCCGTGCCCCTCGTACAATAAAAATAGTTCCATTTTCAAAAAAACTATGTCTGCAAAATTCTGGCTAGATAGTTTTAGACGTTTGTAGACTTTTTCAAAAAAAATTTTGCTGAGCAAAAAAAATTAGAGTGTGTCGTGATTTTGTTAGTGGTCTAGGCTCGCGTCTCTAGCACGGTCTAGCCTAGAACCAACACGGTACCGTCGTTGAGTGTTTATTAAACTTTGCATCTCTAAATTGATTATTGCTGACCTTTTTGCCACCATATTATAAGCCATCCCAGCTCCACATATATCTATGTCGTGTGTTTGACTCCTCCTAGTAATCGCTCTATCCAAACTTTGAGGTGTTTTGACTGCAATGGTCGCCGATCACCACCTACTGCTTGGTAAGAACTGGTAAGAATTTGAGATTTGGTTGACAGATTTGTGACTCTCCAAAACACCACCAACACCGCATCCTAGTAGTCTGTAGGACCATATTCTTGTGTGTTTCTATTATTGCTAACCATGACAGGATCACAAGACGATAAGAGTGACTAGCAGGACATGAAGAACAAGGCATTACATGATAAATTTCAGTAAATGTTGGGTGAACAGGTGCAAGACGAGATGAGTAGCTTTGCCAAGGCACTAGAGAGGATAGATGACATTGAGAAGACAATTGACACCAAGTTGGATGCCAAGTTCGATATAGTACTCGCACGTCTACCACCATCTACTACCTTTGTTGCATCGTTGCAGCAACCACCTCCATGTCGCGATCCAGTACTCCACCGAGCGAAGTGTGTTCCTCTTGAAGAAGGCCAAAATTTGAGTGTCGCAGCCACCATTGTTGCTGCTTTTGTGGCTCCTGCTGCTACTACCGAGGAGGAGGTAGACCATTATGAGGGCGATTATGACGATCAGAACTACATGCAACCACCACCACCACCAGGCTGTCCACATGCATATAAGTACAATGGTAGGACAGCACCACTACCTCAGGTACGAGATCATGACCATGTTCCCAAACTAAAAATGAATATCGCACCATTTGAGGGTAGATATGTTCCTGATGTATATCTTACTTGGGAGTTATAAACGGAACAATGTTTTACATGTTTACAATATCCCGAGGTTAGACATGTTGTTGCTGATGTTTGTGAATTCACTAGTTTTGCTGGTGTTTGGTGGTCTGAACATTGTAGATTATATCATGATAATACCCCAACTACTTGGGCTGCTTTGAAAAATGATATGCATGTTGGGAAACATAGCATGCAATTACAAAAAAATCCTACGCTCATGCAAGATCTAGGAGATGCATAGCAACGAAAGGGGGAGAGTGTGTCAACGTACCCTCGTAGACCGAAAGTGGAAGCATTTGACAACGTGGTTGATGTAGTCGAACTTCTTCTCGTTCTGACCGATCAAGCACCGAACGTACGGCACCTCCGAGTTATACACATGTTCAGCTTGATGACGTCCCTCGCACTCTTGATCCAGCAATGTGTCGAGGAAGTAGATGAGTTCCGTCAGCATGACGGCGTGGTGAAGATGATGGTGATGTGATCCGCGCAGGGCTTTGCCTAAGCACTACGAGAATATGACCGAGGGAGTAATCTGTGGAGGGAGGCGCCGCACACGACTAACAGAAGTTGATGTGTGTTCTAGGAACCTCCCCCTTCATATATATAGGTGGGATGGAGAGGGAGCAGCCAAGGGGGGCGCCCCAAGTAGGCCGCATCCTACTTGGGGTCCCTCCCCAATTCGCCCCCCTTTCGTTTTTCACTGAAGGGGGGAGGAAAGAGGAGGGGTGGAGGGAAGGAAGGGGGAGGACGAATCCCTCCCATTCCTTCTCTCTTTCCCCCTTTCACCTCCCCTCTGGTGCGGGCCATATAGGGAGTGCAGCAGCCCCTGCTAACTGCTGCATTTCCCCTCTTGGCCCATTAGGCCCATATCTTTGCTAGTGGTACCCGGAACCCCTTTCCGGTGACCCAATATGTACTCGGTACCCCCGGAACACTTCCAGTGTCCGAATACTATTGTCATATATATCAATCTTTACCTATCGGTCATTTAGAGACACCTCGTCATGTCCCTGATCTCAGTCGGGACTCCGAATAACATTCGGTCACTAAAACACATAACTCATATAATACAAAATCGTCATCGAACGTTAAGCGTGCGGAACCTACGGGTTCAAGAACTATGTAGACATGACCAAGACACCTCTCCAGTCGATAACCAATAGTGGAAGCTAGATGCTCATATTGGTTCCTACATATTCTACGAAGATCTTTATCTGAGGTTTGACAACACACAAGGTATTCCTCAGGTATCCGGGAGTTGCATAATCTCATAGTCAAAGGAATATGTATATGAGATGAAGAAAGCAATAGCAATAAAACTGAACGATCAATATGTTAAGCTAACAGATGGGTCTTGTCCATCACATCATTCTCCTAATGATGTGATCCCGTTCATCAAATGACAACACATGTCTATGGTTAGGAAACTTAACCATCTTTGATTAACGAGCTAGTCTAATAGAGGCTTACTAGGGACATGGTGTTTTGTCTATGTACTCCACACATGTATCAAGTTTCCGATTAATACAATTCTAGCATGAATAATAAACATTTATCATGATATAAGGAAATATAAAATAACAACTTTATTATTGCCTCTAGGACATATTTCCTTCAGTATCCCACTTGCACTAGAGTCAATAATCTAGTTCACATTATCATGTGATTTAACACCAATAGTTCACATCTTTATGTGATTAACACCCATAGTTCACATCGCCATGTGACCAACACCCAAAGGGTTTACTGGAGTCAATAATTTAGTTCACATCGATATGTGATTAACACCCAAAGAGTACTAAGGTGTGATCGTGTTTTGTTTGTGAGAGAAATTGAGTCAATGGGCCTGCCACATTCAGATCTATATGTATTTTGCAAATTTCTATGTCTACAATGCTCTGCATGGAGCTACTCTAGGTAATTGCTCCTACGTTCAATACGTATCTAGATTGAGACTTAGAGTCATCTACATCAGTGTCAAAGCTTGCATCGACATAACTCTTTACGATGAACTCTTTATCACCTCCATAAACGAGAAACATTTCCTTAGTCCTATTTAGGTACCCAAGGATAATTTTGACCGCTGTCCAGTGATCTACTCCTAGATCACTATTTTACCCCCTTTCCAAACTCATGGCAAGGTATACAATAGGTCTAGTACACAGCATGGCATAATTTATAGAACCTATGGCTGAGGCATGGGGAATGACTTTCATTCTCTCTCTATCTTCTGCCGTGGTTGGGTTTTGAGTCTTACTCAACTTCACACCTTGCAACACAGACAAGAACCCCTTCTTTGACTGATCTATTTTGAACTTCTTCAAAAAAATGCCAAGGTATGTGCTTTGTGAATGTCCTATTAAGCGTCTCGATCTATCCCTATAGATCTCGATGCCCAATATTTAAGTAGCTTCACTGAGGTCTTCAATATAAAAACTTTTATTCATGTATCCTTTTATGCTATCCAGAAATTCTATATCATTTCCAATCAACAATATGTCATCCACATATAATATTAGAAATGCTACAGATCTCCCACTCACTTTCTTGTAAATACAGGCTTCTCCGAAAGTCTGTATAAAACCATATGCTTTGATCACCTCATCAAAGTGTATATTCCAACTCCGAGATGCTTGCACCAGTCTAGAGATGGGTCACTGGAGCTTGCACACTTTGTTAGCATCTTTAGGATCGACAAAACCTTCTGGTTGCATCATATAAAACTCTTCTTTAAGAAATCCATTAAGGAATGCAGTTTTGACGTCCATTTGCCAGATTTCATAATCATAAAATGTGGCAATTGCTAACATGCTTCGAACAGACTTAAGCATCGCTACGAGTGAGAAAATCTCACCGTAGTCAACACCTTGAACTTGCCGAAAACCTTTTGTGACAAGTCGAGCTTTGTAGCTAGTAACACTACCATCAGTGTCTGTCTTCCTCTTGAAGATCCATTTATTCTTAATGGCTTGCCGGTCATTGGGCAAGTCCACCAAAGTCCATACATAGTTCTCATACATGGATCCTATCTCAGATTTCATGGCCTCAAGCCATCTGTCGGAATCTGGGCTCATCATAGCTTCTTCATAGTTCGTAGGTTCGCCACGGTCTAATAACATGACTTCCAGGACAGGATTACCAAACCACTCTGGAGCGGAACATGCACTGTTTGACCTACGAGGTCCGGTAGTAACTTGATCCGAAGTTTCATGATCATCATCATTAGCTTCCTCTCTATTTGGTGTAGGCATCATGGGAACGGATTTCACTAATGTGCTACTTTCCGATTTTGAGAGGACGTACAATTACCTCATCAAGTTCTACTTTCCTCCCACCCACTTCTTTCGAGAGAAACTCCTTCTCTAGAAAGGTTCCATTATCGGCAACAAAGATCTTGCCTTCGGATCTATGGTACAAGGTGTACCCAATTGTTTCCTTAGGGTACCCTATGAAGATTCACTTCTGCGATTTAGGTTCGAGCTTATCAGGTTGAAGCCTTTTGACATAAGTGGCGCAACCCCAAACTTTAAGAAACGACAGCTTAGGTTTCTTGCCAAACCATGGTTCATATGGTGTCGTCTCAACAGATTTAGACGGTGCCCTATTTAATGTGAATGCAGTTGTCTCTAATGCATAACCCTAAAACTATAGTGGTAACTCGGTAAGAGACATCATAGATCGCACCATATCTAATAAAGTACGGTTACGACGTTCAGACACACCATTACGCTGTGGTGTTCCAGGTGGTGTGAGCTGTGAAACTATTTCACATTGTTTTAAATGAAGGCCAAACTCGTAACTCAAATATTGGCCTCCCCGATCAGATCGTAGAAACTTTTATTTCCTTGTTACAATGATTCTCCACTTCACTCTGAAATTATTTGAACCTTTCAAATGTTTCAGACTTGTGTTTCATTAAGTAGATATACCCATATCCTCTCAAATCATCTGTGAAGGTCAGAAAATAACGATACCTACCGCGAGCCTCAACACCCATCGAACCGCATACATCGATATGTAATATTTCCAATAAGTCATTAGCTCGCTCCATTGTTCTTGAGAACGGAGTTTTAGTCATCTTGCCCATGAGGCATGGTTTGCAAGTATCAAATGATTCATAATCAAGTGATTGCAAAAGCCCATCTGCATGGAGTTTCTTCATGCGCTTTACACCAATATGACCTAAACGGCAGTGCAACAAGTATATTACGCTATCATTATCAACTTTGCATCTTTTGGCATCAATATTATGCATATGTGTATCACTACGATCGATATAAAATAAACATTCACATTGGGTGTATGAACATAGAAGGTTTTATTCATGTAAGCAGAATAACAATTATTCTCTAACTTAAATGAATAACCATATTGCAATAAACATGATCTAATCATATTCATGCTCAACGCAAACACTAAATAACATTTATTTAGGTTCAACACTAATCCCGAAGGTAGAGGGAGTGTGCGATGGTGGTCATATCAACCTTGGAATCATTTCCAACACACATCGTCATCTCACCCTTAACTAGTCTCTGTCCATTTTGCAATTCCAGTTTCGAGTTACTAATCTTAGCAACTGAACCGGTATAAAATACCTAGGGGTTACTACGAACACTAGTAAAATACACATCAATAACATGTATATCAAATATACCTTTGTTCACTTTGCCATCCTTCTTATCCGCCAAGTTTTTGGGGCAGTTCCACTTCTAGTGACCATTTCCTTTGTAGTAGAAGCACTCAGTTTCAGGCTTGGGTCCAGCCTTGGGCTTCTTCATGGGAGTGGAAACTTGTTTGACATTCTTCTTGAAGTTCCCTTTCTTTCCCTCGCCCTTTTCTTGAGAATAGTGGTCTTGTTAACCATAAACACTTGATGCTCTTTTTTGATTTCTACCTTCGCCAATTTCAGCATCGCGAAGAGCTTAGGAATCGTTTTTGTCATCCCTTGCATATTATAGTTCATCATGAAGCTCTAGTAGCTTGGTGATAATGACTAGAGAACTCTGTCAATCACTATCTTATCTGGAAGATTAACTCCCACTTGATTCAAGCAATTGTAGCACCCAGACATTTTGAGCACATGCTCACTGGGTGAGCTATTCTCCTTCATCTTGTAGGCAAAGTACTTGTCAGAGGTCTCATACCTCTCGACATGGTCATGAGTCTGAAATACCAATTTCAGCTCGTGGAACATCTCATATGCTCTATGGTGTTCAAAACCTTTTTGAAGTCCCGGTTCTAAGCCGTAAAGCATGGCACACTAAACTGTTGAGTAGTCATCATCTCGAGCTTGCCAAACGTTCATAACGTCTGCATCTGCTCCTACAATAGGTCTGTCACCTAGCGGTGCATCAAGGACATAATTCTTTTGTGAAGAAATCAGGATAATCCTCAGATCATGGTCCCAGTCCGCATCATTGCTACTATCATCTTTCAACTTAGTTTTCTCTAGGAACATATTAAAAAACATAGGGGAGCTACAACATGAGCTATTGATCTACAACATAATTTGCAAATACTATCAGGACTAAGTTCATGATAAATTAAGTTCAATTAATCATATTACTTAAGAACTCCTACTTAGATAGACATCCCTTAAGTCATCTAAATGATACGTGATCCAAATCAACTAAACCATGTCTGATCATCACGTGAGATGGAGTGGTCATCAATGGTGAACATCTCTATGTTGATCATATCTACTATACAATTCACGTTCGACCTCTCGGTCTCCAGTGTTCCGAGGCCATGTCTATACATGCCAGGCTCGTCACCCGAGTATTCCGCATGTGTAAAACTGTCTTGCACCCATTGTATGTGAGTGTAGAGTCTATCACACCCGATCATCACGTGGTGTCTCAAAACGAAGAACTTTCGTGACGGCGCATACTCGAGGAGAACACTTATACCTTGAAATTTTAGTGAGGGATCATCTTATAATGCTACTGCCGTACTAAGCAAAATAAGATGCATAAAATATAAACATCACATGCAATCATAATATCTGACATGATATGGCCATCATCATCTTGTGCTTTTGATCTCCATCTCCAAAGCATCGTCATGATCTCCATCGTCACTGGCTTGACACCTTGATCTCCATCGTAGCATCGTGGTTGTCTCACCAACTATTGCTTCTACAACTATCGCTAACGCATAGTGATAAAGTAAAGAAATTACATGGCGTTTGCATTTCATACAATAAGGAGACAACCATAAGGCTCCTGCCGGTTGCCAGTAACTTTTACAAAACATGATCATCTCATACAATAACATATATCACATCATGTCTTGACCATATCACATCACAACATGCCCTGCAAAAACAAGTTAGACGTCCTCTACTTTGTTGTTGCAAGCTTTATGTGGCTGCTACGGGCTTCTAGCAATAACCTTTCTTACCTACGCATCAAAACCACAATGGTGATTTATCAAGTTTGTTGTTTTAACCTTCAACAAGGACCGGCCGCAGTCAAATTTGATTCAACTAAAGTTGGAGAAACAGACACCCGCCAGCCACCTTTATGCAAAACTAGTTACATGTCTGTCCGTGGAACTGGTCTCAGGAACGTGTTCATGTAAGGTTTGTCCGGGCTGCTTCATTCAACAATACCGATGAATCAAAATAAGATGTTGGTGGTAAGCAGTATGACGATCACTGCCCACAACTCTTTGTGTTCTACTCGTGCATATCATCTACACATAGACCTGGCTCGGATGCCACTATTGGGAAATGTAGCATGCAATTTCAAAAAGAAAATCCTACGCTGACGCAAGATCTATCTAGGAGATGCATAACAACGATAGGGGGAGAGTGTATCGTACCCTCGTAGACCGGAAGTGGAAGCTTTTGACAACATGGTTGATGTAGTCGAACTTCTTCTCGTTCCGACCGATCAAGCACTGAACGTACGACACCTCTGAGTTCTACACAGGTTTAGCTCGATGACATACCTCGAACTCTTGATCCAGCAAAATGTCGAGGAAGTAGATGAGTTCTGTCAGCACAATGGAATGGTGACGGTGATAGTGATGTGATCCACGCAGGGCTTCGCCTAAGCACTACGAGAATATGACCGAGGGAGTAATCTGTGGAGGGAGGCAGCGCACATGGCTAACAGAAGTTGATGTGTGTTCTAGGCGCCTCCCCCTCATATTATAGGTTGGAGGGAGAGGGAGCAGCCAAGGGGGGCGCCCCAAGTAGGATTCTCCCCTCCTTTCCTTTTTCACCGAAGAGGGAAGGAAAGAGGAGGGAGGAGGGAAGGCCGAATCCCTCCCCTACCTTCTCTCTTTCCCCCTTTCCTTTCCCCTCTAGTGCGGCCCATATGGGGGGCACAGAAGCCCCTGCTAGCTGTTTTGTTTCCCCTCTTGGCCCATTAGGCCCATATCTTTGCCGGGGCTCCCGGAACCCCTTTCCGATGACTCGATATGTGCCGGGTACCATCAGAACACTTCTGGTGTCCGAATACTATTCTACTATATATCAATCTTTACCTGTCGACCATTTCGAGACTCCTCATCATGTCCGTTATCTCATCCGGGACTCCAAACAACATTCGGTCACCAAAACACAAAACCCATATAATACAAAATCGTCATCGAACGTTAAGCGTGCGGACCCTATGGGTTTAAGAACTATGTAGACATGACCGAGACACCTCTCCAGTCGATAACCAATAGTGGAACCTGGATGCTCATATTGGTTCCTACATATTCTACGAAGATCTTTATCGGTCGAACCGTAATGACAACATATGTTATTCCCTTTGTCATCGGTATGTTACTTACCGAGATTCGATCGTAGGTATCTTCATACCTAGTTCAATCTTGTTACCAGCAAGTTTGTTTACTCGTTCCGAAATACATCATCCCGCAACTAACTCATTAGTCACATTGCTTACAAGGGTTCTTATGATGTGCATTACCAAGAGGGCCCAGAGATACCTCTCCGATACTCGGAGTGACAAACCCTAATCTCGATATATGCCAAGCCAATGAACACCTTCGGAGATACCTGTAGACCATCTTTATAATCACCCAGTTATGTTCTGACATTTGATAGCACACAAGGTATTCCTCCGGTATCTGGGAGTTGCATAATCTCATAGTCAAAGGAATATGTATATGACTTGAAGAAAGCAATAGCAATAAAAATGAACGATCAATATGCTAAGCTAATGGATGGGTCTTGTCCATCACATCATTCTCCTAATGATGTGATCCCGTTCATCAAATGACAACACATGTCTATGGTTAGGAAACTTAACCATCTCCGATTAACGAGCTAGTCTAGTAGAGGCTTACTAGGGACACGGTGTTTTGTCTATGTATCCACACATGTATCAAGTTTCCGGTTAATATAGTTCTAGCATGAATAATATACTTTTATCATGATATAAGGAAATATAAAATAACAACTTTATTAATGCCTCTAGGGCATATTTCCTTCAATGCATACTCATTGGGTTCCACCATATTATCATCATGAATTATTTCAAAAATTGCAGTGTTTGAGATAGGGAAAAAATTTGTAGAGGAATATTATCTAGAATTACAAACTGGCATGATTAGATGTGGGACTGTTGAGGATAATGAAGCTATTCTTGCATGTTTTATGGTTGGATTAAATAGAGGGATTCAGACCATTTTATAGTATAAGGAGTATAACAATATCACTCGTTTATTCCATCTTGCTTGCAACGTGAAGTGCAGGATCGATAGGCATTAGTGCGATCTAATTTTTCTGCAGGTTGATCTTCATCATGGACACCACGTACATCTTCTACTTCCACACGTCCTGTTGTAGCACCACCTACTTCATCTACCACCTCCAACCGTGATACAAGAAAACAAGCACCACCACCATCCGTCAAGAGTACACCTTGAGGTCCTGCACAGAGCTCTTCTTCATCCATGGCATCAACAGGACAAACACATGATGTTATATGTCATCGTTGCAAGGGTGGAGGTCACTATGCGAGAAAATGCCCATCTCCGCGTGTGATGATTGTTACTCGGGATGGTGGGTATGAGTCTGTTGGTGACTATGATGAGGAGACTTTGGCTCTTATGGCAAGTGAAGAACACGGTGGAGATGATTCTGAACATGAGACAATATATAGCCGTTGAAGACACTGACAAGTATGAAAGTTTAGTTGCTCAATGTGTTTTGAGTGTGCAGGTAACACAAGTTGAGAAAAATCAGAGGAACAATTTATTTCGTACAAAGGGAGTTGTGAAGGAATGTTCTGTCTGCGTCATCATCGATGGAGGGAGCTGCAAGAACTTGGTTAGTATGGACATGGTCGAGAAGCTTTCTCTCAACACACGACCATATCTGCATCCATACTACATGCAATGGTTCAACAACAACGGCAATGTTAAGGTAACACGTACTGTTCATGTGTATTTTAGTATAGCTACATATGCTGATTATGTTGATTGTGATGTGGTACCCATGCAAGCATGTTCCTTATTACTTGGTTGACCATGGCAATTTGATAAAAATTATGTACACTGTGGTAGAAGCAATCAGTATACTCTTGTTCATAAGGATATATAAACATATTACTTTGCTTCCTATGTCTCCTAATTCAATTTTGAAAGATGATATTAATAGAGCTAGTAAAGCAAAACAAGAGTGAAAATCAGATTATGGCAAAAGAATTTGAGCAACAAATGAAGCCTAATAAACAAACCATCGTACCATGTTGCCTCTGAAATTAAATTGAAAAGTAGTTGTTTACTTGCTACCAAATCTGATGTTGATGATCTAGATTTCAGCAAATCTGTTTGCTATGCTTTTGTGTGCAAAGAGGCATTATTTTCATTCGAGGACATGCCTTCCTCTTTGCCTCCTACTATCACTAATATTTTGCAGGAATCCGCTGGAATATTTCCACAAGATGTGCCACCGGGATTACCACCTATTTGAGGGATTGAGCATCAAATTGACTTAATTCCCGATGCGTCACTACCAAACCGTGTGCCTTATCATACCAATCCAGATGAGACGAAGGAGATTATGCATCAAGTACAGGAACTACTGAACAAAGGTTACATACATGAATCCCTTAGTCCTTGTGTTGTTCCTATTATTCTTGTGTCAAAAAAGGATGGTACATCACGTATGTGTGTTGATTGTAGATCCATTAATAATATTACTATTCTCTATCGTCATCCTATTCCTAGGTTAGATGATATGCTTGATGAATTAAGTGGCTCTACTATTTTATTCAAAGTTGATTTGCGATGTGGATACCATCAAATTCATATGAAATTGGGAGATGAATGGAAAACAACATTTAAAAAACTAAGTTTGGCTTATATGAGAAGCTAGTCATGCCTTTTGGGTTAACTAATGCACCTAGCACTTTCATGAGATTAATGAACAAGGTTTTACGTCCTTCCATTGGACAATTTGTGGTTGTCTATTTGATGATATACTGATTTATAGCAGATCTTTGGAGGAACATTTGGAACATTTACGTGTTGTTTTTATTGCTCTATGTGACGCACGTTTGTTTGGTAACTTTAGGAAGTGCACCTTTTGCACCGACCGAGTATCTTTTCTTGGCTATATTATTACACCAGAGGGAATTGAAGTTGATAAAGACAAGGTTGAAGCTATTTAAAGTTGGCCGCAGCCCAAAACGGTCACACAAGTGAGGAGTTTTCTTGGCCATGCTGGTTTCTATATGTCTTCTGTGAGAGATTTTAGCACCATTGTTGCACCTCTCAATGATCTTACAAAGAAGGATATGCCTTTTGTTTGGGGTACCGCACAGGAAGAAGCCTTCATAGTATTGAAAGATAAGTTAACACATGCTCCTTTACTCCAACTTCCTGATTTTCATAAGACTTTTGAGCTTGAATGTGATGCTAGTGGAATTGGTTTAGGAGGTGTGTTATTACAAGATGGTAAGCTTGTTGCATACTTCTCTGAAAAAATTGGGTGGGCCTTTTCTGAATTATTCTACTTATGATAAGGAATTACATGCTCTAGTCTGGACTTTGGAAACATGGCAGCATTATTCATGGCCCATAGAATTTGGTATACATTCTGATCATGAATCTTTGAAACATATTAAGAGTAAAGCTAAACTGAACCATAGACATGCTAAATGGGTTGAATTCATTGAGACTTTCCATTATGTCATTAAACACAATAAGGGTAAAGAAAATGTTATTGATGATGGATTGTCTTGTTGTTATACTATGCTTTCTCAACTTGACTTTAAAATATTTGGTTTAGAGACCATCAAAGATCGATATGTGCATGAAGCTGAATTTAAAGGTGTGATGCAGAATTGTAAAGAAGGAATAATGTGGAACAAGTTCGTCATTATTGATGGATTTGTGTTTCGTGCTAACAAGCTATGCATTAACTAGCGCCGTTCGTCTTTTGTTGTTGCAGGATGCGCATGGAGGAGGATTAATGGGACATTTTGGCATCAAGAATACGGAGGGCGTAATTGTGACACATTTCTTTTGGCCAAAAATGAGACGGGAAGTTGAGTGTTTTGTTGCTCACTACACTACATGTCAAAAAGCTAAGTCATGACTCAATCCTCATGTTTATATATGTCTTTGACTATACCTGGTGTTCCATGGGAGGATATATCTATGGACTTTTTTGGGTTTACCTCAAACAAAGAAGGGGAGAGGTAGCATATTTGTTCTTGTGGATAGATTCTCAAAAATGGCACACTTTATACCATGTCATAAAAGCGATGATGATGCTAATGTTGCTGATTTGTTATTTCATGAAATTATTCGCTTGCATGGTGTACCAAATACAATTTTTTCAGATCATGGTACTAAATTTCTTAGCCATTTTTGGAGATGTTTATGGGCTAAGTTGGGGACTAAATTCTTTTTAGTACTGCATGTCACCCCCAAACTAATGGACAAACTGACGTAGTCAATAGAACATTGTCTACTATGCTTAGGGCTGTTTTAAAGAATAACCTTAAAATGTGGGAAGAATGCTTGCCTCATATTGAATCTGCTTATAATCGTTCACTTCATTCTACTACTAAGATGTGCCCTTTTGAGATTGTGTATAGTTTCCTACCTCGTGCACCCATTGATTTGTTGCCTCTTCCATCTTTGGAGAAGGTTAATTTTGATGCTAAACAATGTGCTGAATTGATCTTAAAAATGCATGAGTTAACTGAGGAAAATATTGAGCGCATGAATGCTAAATATAAACTTGCTGGAGATAAGGGTAGAAAATGTGTTGTCTTTGCACCTGGAGATCTTGTTTGGTTACATTTGCGTAAAGATAGGTTTCCTGCTTTGTGAAAGTCAAAGCTAATGCCACCTGTTGATGGTCCTTTTAAGGTGTTAGAGAAAATAAATTATAATGCATATAAACTTGAGCTGCCTACAGATTTTGGGGTTAGTCCCACTTGTAATATTGTACATTTGAAGCCTTATTTGGGTGAGGAATATGATCTTCCACCGAGGATTCAATTCAAGAATGGGAGGATGATGAGGACATCACTACCATAGTTACACCCACAGCCCCTACTGTTACTTACATGGGACCAATTACTAGAGCTCGCGCACACCAATTAAATTACCAGGTACTTCCGTTTCTTGGTAATGAATCTAATGTTCATGAGAATATGTTGCCGCCTAAATTGGATACATTTGTTTTTCTTACAAATGAAGGGACTAACATAGACAAGAACGATGAACATTGGAGCATGATCAAGCATGGAGAAGATGGCATGCATAAGGGGAGCAAGAATAGAGTTTTCGGTGAAGTTTTTAGCACTTCGGAGCCACTGTGATGAGGTACAAGGACATGGACGAAATATACAAGAAGGCCTTTCATAAATTTTGTCCATAAGCTTAATATAGGTGATGCGCAACCTTATTTTTGGGCCAGACCCATGTAATTTTGAAATACTACTTATAGGCTATTCTTCGGAGTTCGTATTGTAGGGGAAACGACTCAGGAGGTGTTTTAGTCCCACCTTTCCAAGGGGGGCGTAATCCCCTCTCTTCCCCCTACAAATACAGCCCTTAAGGCACCGTTTAGACTTTAGTTTTGTTGAGATTAAAAGTTTTCCATAGCTGCAACTTTGCGTACTTCGTTTGTGTTTTACCACCAGAAAAAGACGTCACACAACCCCACCTTCATTGATAGAGCTTTCCTCTTATATTCGCAATATCCAGATTGCAATTTCAGTTTCTTGCTTGTTCTTCATTTGCATGCAGTTAACAGACCCGCGTGGTCAAGTTGATCTTGCTCCAGTGTGGTCAGTAACCTCTCTGGGTTGGTTTAGCAATTGCTAAGGCGCGACGTCTTCACACGTTCGTAGTTGGATCATCAAAGTCTACACCAAAAATGATAGCCACCATATCATCGAAAGACGGGACACCTTTTCCTCTATCAAGATGTATATATACTTGAGAATCGATAGAAATTGGGAGTAATCATCCATTCACTTTCAATCAATCTTTTTTACTCTAACATGTTATCAGCACGCTCTACCGATAGCACATAAAGGCCTCGCCGACGGTGAGATGCCTAGCCTTGCTTATTTCTTCTTCAGCCTCATCCGCTGGGATGGTCGCCATTGCCATTTCCCCACCCGTTACCATCACTGTAGTGATGACCCAAGGCGCCGATCCATCGCTGGTGGCGCCGCCAGCGGACAAGGACGACGGTCAGAGTCGCGTCGCCGATGCTATCCCGGATGAGGCACCGCCGTCCCCACGCACGACTGCTCAACCATGCCTCCTGGACTCCACCAACATGGAGGATTGCCACCGCCTCTTTGGCCATGCTATCGCCGCCATCGATCGTCGCTGAAGTCACCGCTTCGGCCTCTGCTCTGATTTGTTGAACGTCATCCATGCTGGCGTTGTCTACATCTCCTCGTCCAAGGAAGAATACAGAGGCACAGAGCCTCCGTGCATCGATGAAGGCACCGTTCGGCTGTGGCGGCCGCCGCCTGCGTGGTCGTGATGAACTTGGTCGAGCCGGTGGGGAATTGTTTTTCCTTAACTACTCTCCCCACATACAACCTTATCCATCTGGTGGTTGGGCCAACAACGGGCTGACTAGGATGGGTTGTTCATGTGATTAGGCCTTTGGCCAGCAGAAGTTCATGAATTATCCCTGCGAAACTTCATATATTTTTGAATTTTTGCATACTAGTCTATTTAATAGGATTTTAGCAGTATTTAATTTTTTAGACCTGTTAATTAGAGTATTTTAACTTCAATAATGTATTTTTGTCGAGTACTTCATATTCAAGAATAAAGGTTGGTGTAATATATTTCCATGTACTTTCTACATGTTGAGATTAATTGCATCTAGTATCTGCAATTGAGATTTTGATTTCTTGAAAATAAAATAAAAATCAATTCATCTTAATTGAGACTTTTGGCTTGATACGAGCAAGAATTGGTAGGCAAAATTCTAAGTGTTTTTTGCAAATTGATTTTTTGGACACAAGGTAGTGTGTAGATCTACTGCTTTGCAGGTTATCACCACTACTGTTAAAGCTTACATTTTGTCATTTTTACATCATGATTGCTTTACAAAATGCTCTCCCACACATTTTACTAAGTCATGACATAAGGCATTACGAGTCACTATCTACTGATTTCATAAGAGTATACTCCCTGGTGGTGTGAGATCTACTCCATTTTTTATATTATCTTCAAGGTGTCATGCTTAGCAATTTATATTCACACTAATGGTTTCAAGCCAACTTCCTGAAATTTCCATTGATTTTGCTTAGTTCATTACAACACTAACCATGATGATCTTTAATTTACTCACCGTAAATTAATTATCTCTGGTAACTGATGGCTAGAGAATTTGAGGCATTCACCCTCAATGACCACCACTGCCCTACTTGGGCCATGCACATCATGATTGCTCTTGTGTCTTGTGGAACAATGCGTGCAACCCAAGAACTGTAGGATTCACCTCTGGTTGGAATCACACCACTAATAGAAAAAAAATGTTGTCTTATACAAGGCATTATATTAATTCGGATGTCAACATGTGGTTATTCTGTATCACCAATTCCTGGGACACAATGAACCTCAAGAGCAAAGGTTCGAAGCTCATTTCAACCTCCAGTCCGACAACACTAAGGAAGTCAATTGTTTGCATCATGTTCTTCCATAAACATGCAACAACACGGCTATCCAGCAGTCACGGACCCTTCGGGCATGGACAACATGATGATTGAAGATGACTCAACTAACATGTCTTGAGACTTCGACTAGTCTCTCGATCTCCTAAGTGGTCGATACAATTTATGTCCATATTATGATGTTGTAATGAAAACATAAGTATTATTGTCATCATATATTGTATATCACAATATATTATATCAACACTTTGGTACAAATACATTTTTATGTATTATGTATATCTCATAAAGATTTTCATACTGGAAATCTTCAAGTCTATATATAGATATCTACGGGGTCAGTCTGATGAAAGATGATATGTGCCTTATGGACATATGCACCAGGAACTCTATACTCAGGAAAGTGAAATGTTTCCACTCTCGCTAAGAGAAAAGGAAATGTTTTAACTATCGCTGGACGCGATGATGTAATTGTTGGCTCAAGCCGAGTCATATTTACTATCCCTATGGGTACTCGAGTAGAATCAAGGATTCTTTATCGTGTCCGGGTCAACTTGTACCCTACTAAACTACAGAGATATCCGTCAAAATAGTTTCCATAATGAAACTTATGGTGACAACAAAGAGGAATATCATCGCTTTACCATATGCAACGGATATGGCAAGCACATTCTCTATGTATCATCAGGATTGTACTACACATACTACAAACCCGTAGCACATGTTGCTTACCAGATAGTTTTCCAAAATGTCTTGTAGATGACAAACTTGGTGTTCTCGCCTTGGTCATCCAAACATCGGGTTGAAATTAAAACAATCAGCAATTCCATTGGTTATACTATCATGATGCTAAATTCTAACAAATATTTGGATTTTATGCGTACTGCATGTGATGCAGGGAAGCTAATTTTAAGGCTCGCGCACCTTAAAGTCTATGCTGAACCACTCAAACTCCTTGAATGCATCAGGTCGAGGTAAGTAGCTCTTCCCAACCATCAACTAGACTATTCAGGTATTCCATGGTTTTAAAAGACACATCTACATGATGGTCTCAAGTGTGTCTTTATCCACATGAAAACCATTTGTTGATTATCCTGACCATCAATTTCAAGCAAATCAAATGGGCAACATTGCAGAATTCTCCTTCGTACCTTTAATATGGCCCTAGGATAAAAGTTTAGCACTTTGTCCTTATGTCTAGACTCAAAATGGTTTGTTGGAATCCTTTATCCAAAGAATTAAGCTCATTGCATTATCTTTACTTTGGAATTGCAACTTAGCAACTTTACATTGGAGTCATGCAGTTTTACATGCTCATGACCAAACTGCATAATATTATTCCCCTCTATCTTTGATACGTGGAAATCTACCAAGTATTTCCCATCTACGGCAACTCGGTTGCATACCTGTATCACCACCCCGGCTACATCATTGGCCCCTCAAATATATTAGGGATCTACATGAGGAATAATTGTATTAGCGTCAATACCTCAAGCCCCTCACATGGGGAGTTATTTAAGGCTAGTATGGTGATTCATCAAGGAACATTTCCAAGCATTGGGGGAGATTTCAAGTACCATAAAGAATGCCAGGAAATTAGTGGAATGTTGTAGGATCAAAAGTAGGTCTAGAGGGGGTTATTAGACTACTTGACCAAATAAAAATCTATCCTTTTCCCAATTTTAGTTGTGGGCAGATTTTAGCAACTAGCACAAGTCAAGTGAAGGTAAAGGGAAGGGTTTGGAGAGTGCAAACACAATGGAGACATGGAAATTTTTGGCGTGGTTCCGATAGGTGGTGCTATCGTACATCCACGTTGATGGAGACTTCAACCCACAAAGGGTAACGATTGCGCGAGTCCACGCAGGGCTCCACCCACGAAGGGTCCACGAAGAAGCAACTTTGTCTATCCCACCATGGCCATTACCAACGAAGGACTTGCCTCACTTGGGTAGATCTTCACAAAGTAGGCGATCTCCTTACCCTTACAAACTTCTTGGTTCAACTCCACAACTTGATGGAGGCTCCCAAGCGACACCTAACCAATCTAGGAGATGCCACTCTCCAGAAGGTAATAGATGTTGTGTTGATGATGAACTCCTTGCTCTTGTGCTTCAAATGATAGTCTCCCCAACACTCAACTCTCTCTCACAGATTTGGATATGGTGGAAAGATGAGTGGAAAGCAACTTAGGGAAGACTAGAAATCAAGAATCTTGTGGTAGGATTGGCATATCTTGATCTCAACACATGAGTAGGTGGTTCTCTCTCAGAAAATGTATGTTGGAAGTGTAGGCACGTTATGATGGTTCTCTCTCAAATGGAGAAGGGGGTGGAGGGGTATATATATCCCCCACACCAAATCCAGCCGTTACACACATTTGACCCAACTTGGTCAGACCGAATAGATGAACTCGGTGAGACTGATTTAGTTCAAAATGTGAGCATTAGGAATCTCGGTGGGACGGACTAGAACAACTCGATGGGACCGATGTGCTAGGGCTTAGGGAAAACAGCATCTTGTTAGCACCGATTACATCAACTCGGTGAGACCGAAGTGAAGCAATGGGGCAACAAAAAAATGGTCAAGCCATCTCGGTGAGATGGATCGCTATTTCTATGAGACCGAAATAATTGCAGCATGCAACAGAGAATTGGCAAGTCCATCTCAGTTAGACCAAGATCTGTATCGGTACGACCGAATTATTAGGGTTTT
Source organism: Triticum urartu (assembly GCF_003073215.2). Classification (NCBI taxonomy): domain Eukaryota; kingdom Viridiplantae; phylum Streptophyta; class Magnoliopsida; order Poales; family Poaceae; genus Triticum; species Triticum urartu. Next base: position 360,246,179 of record NC_053025.1, on the reverse strand, counting down.
TGGCAGTGGCTATGTCATATGAACTCGGTGGCACCGGATAGAATGAATCGGTGGGACCGAGTTGGAGTTTAGGGTTTAGACATATTTGGAATGAGAAAGTGGTTGAGGGTTTTGGAGCAATATCACTAATCATTTGAGCAAGCAAGCCATTAAGCAAAACCTCATCCCATTTTAATAGTATTGGCTTTCCTATGGACTCAATGTGATCTTGGATCACTAAAATGGAAATGAAGAATCTTGAGCTTTTGCCAATATGTGTCCTTAGCATTTTGAGGGGTCCACATCTCTAGTCGATGCCATGCCATTCATTGAATTTTCTGAAATGTTACACTTGAATGCATATTAGTTGAATGAGCTATATGTTGTTATGAATTACCAAAAGCATCCGGTGATTAGTTGCACTTTCAATCTCCCCCTTTTTGGTAATTGATGACAACATATAGGTCAAAGCTTCGACAAATGATAATATGAATGAAATACATCGTCGCTTTGAGAAGTATGTGATAAGCAAGAGCTCCCCCTAAATTTGTGCATTATGTAAATTTGCGTTTAAATGCAAATGCACAATTGATTAGGATCATGGGTCACTCTTCCATGTCACATACATCTTGGTGGAGCGCACAAAATGATAAGTGTAAAATAACATGCACTCATCACCAAACATACAAGTGATTGATCATACACATACATCCATAGGGAGATAGTCATGCAAGCACACATTAAGCGTAGTATGATCAAACACATGATCACACAAGGTACCTCACAAGCATAACACAAATGTAGCAACAACCAACCAAAGTAGCAAGGGAAATGAAAAACCAACAAAAGAAGCAAAAGACACACACTCTCTCTCTCTCTAAGCCTATGATCTATACACTTTCTCCCCCTTTGGCAACAAGTTACCAAAAAGTTTGAAAACGCATAGTGCTATATAGAACTCTAGGCACAATCTCTGGGAGCTCTCGAAGGGGTCTTCTGGCTTGTAGCTCCAGTGTGCGTAGACGGCATTGAGAGGAGTCCATCTGCAAATGCTTCAGCTAATATCTGTGGAGCTGGTGGAGTAGATACTGGAGGAGCAACTGTGGCTGTGGTGGCAGGAGCAGAATGAGCAGGCCTCACGTCTGCAACCGGTTCAGCAAAGGACCTCTATGCCCTTGGCACTGTCTAGAATCTATTTGTAGTAGTTCTGGCATCATTGTCCTCGGCATCATCTCTCAGCTTCTCAACTATAGTCTGAATCTCGGTGACCTTCACATCAAGGTTATACATTTATCCTCCACAATCCTCTCTAATCTCTCCTGGTTCTCAGTCAAGGTGGCCAAGCTCTTCTCAATACTTAGGGTAGCCTCTAGCAGATATGTGAGTTGATCTTACTTAGTCTTGAGATTCACAATAGATGCATCTGGAGCACCTGTTGCTTTTGCTGCTTTAGCAGCCTTTGCCTTCTCAGCTTTCTCCTGGGCCTCAACAGAAGTAGGATGTGATGCATCCATGAAAACTTCATTGTCCTCAAACTCTGGCCTAAGAGGTAGATGCTCTCTGTCAATTAGATATGTTCCAGTTCCAACCTTAGAATTTATCAAAATCTGAATATGTGGAGCATATCCACATGATCTCTTTTGGTCAGTTGTTATCCTCTTGATAGTCTCTATGGTCAGATTCATGACCTTGAACTTTTGGGGAACATCAAACATGTGTAGCAAGTTGATGGAATGGCCATGTATCATTCTGTGATCTCTAGACTTGAGCAATAATGTATGCCTCAAGATGTAGTTGATAGTGCCCAATCCAGCAAGCAGATAGTAGATTAATCCAAACTTGTGAGTCTCTAGAGCTTCATAAGGAATTGGCTTATACATGTGAGCCATAATGTTATGGTCCATCCTTGGTTTGCCATACACATCTCTGTCATTCTCTTCTTCTTCTCGAGCATTGATGAGCTCAGCCCATTCAAAGATAGATGACTGGTACCTGGTGCCCTCAGTCATCCACACTATCTTCCCATCTAGATAAAAGTGTGCGGTGGAGTAAAACTACATTATCATCTCATCACTCCACTTAGTGAGCTCTTGACCAACAAAACCATCAACTCCATTCAGCCTGAAGCTCTGATGAACGTGGGGGAAGTAATCCTCATTGGCATCAATATACATCTAGTCAACCCACTTCATGTCACAAACGATGGGCTTCTTGTCAAGCAATACTGTCTCATAGGAGTCCTGATGTTCTCTAGTGTGTAAACGGTAATCAAAAGCAGTCCTTCTCCTTGTGGCATATGGATCAGTCTTCCTCCAAAATCTCAGACCTGCAACCTTTCTCAGTTTCAAGTTCTCAGCCATTGGATGATCATCATTGTGGTCTGTTATACGTCTCCAACATATCTATAATTTTTGATTGTTCCATGCTATTATATTATCAACCTTGAATGTTTTATGTGCATTTATATGCTATTTTATATGATTTTGGGACTAACCTATTACCCTAGAGCCCAGTGCCAATTTAAGTTTTTTCCTTGTTTTTGAGTTTCGAAGAAAAGGAAAACCAAACAGAGTCCAATTGACCTGAAACTTCACGGAACTTATTTTTGGACCAGAAGAAGGACAGGGAGTAAAAGAGTTGGGCCAGAAGAGTCTCGGGCTGCCCACGAGGGTGGGGGGGCACCCACCCCCTGGGCGTGCCTCCCTACCTCGTGGACAGCCCGGAGACCCCCCTGACTTGTTCCTGATTCCAACACCTCTTATATAACCCAAAACTTCCAGAAAGAAACCTAGATCGGGAGTTCCACCGCCAGAAGCCTCTGTAGCCACCGAAAACGAATCTAGACCCGTTCCGGCACCCCGCCGGAGGGGGGAATCCCTCTCCAGTGGCCATCTTCATCATCCCGACGCTCTCCATGACGAGGAGGGAGTAGTTCACCCTCGGGGCTGAGGGTATGTACCAGTATCTATGTGTTTGATCTCTCTCTCTCTCGTGTTCTTGATTCGGCATGATCTTGATGTATCGCGAGCTTTGCTATTATAGTTGGATCTTATGATGTTTCTCCTCCTCTACTCTCTTCTAATGGATTGAGTTTTCCCTTTGAATTATCTTATCGGATTGAGTCTTTAAGGATTTGAGAACACTTGATGTATGTCTTGCATGTGCTTCTCTGTGGTGACAATGGGATATCACGTGATCCACTTGATGTATGTTTTGGTGATCAACTTGCGAGTTCCGTAACCTCGTGAACTTATGCATAGGGGTTGGCACACATTTTTGTCTTGACTCTCCGGTAGAAACTTTGGGGGACTCTTTGAAGTTCTTTGTGTTGGTTGAATAGATGAATCTGAGATTGTGTGATACATATCGTGATGAGGACATCAATACCATTGCTACACCCACAGCCCCTGCTGCTATACATACTGGACCAATTACTAGAGCTCGCGCACACCAATTGAATTATCAGGTACTTTCGTTTCTTGGTAACGATTCTAATGTTCATGAGAATATGATGCTTCCTAAATTGGATACATTTGTTTTTCTTACAAATGAAAGGCCTAGCTTGGACAAGAAAGATGAACCTTGGAGCAAGTTCAAGCATGGAGATGATGGCATGCGTAAGGGGATCAAGAACGGAGTTACAAGTGATGATTTCAGGACATTGAAGCCACCATAAGGAGTGCATGAAGCCTTGGACAAAATATACAAGATGCCATTTCATAAATTTCGTCCAGAGGCTATTCTAGGTGCTGCGTTACCTTATTATTGGTCTAGCCCCATGTATATTCGAAATACTTAAGTATAGGCTGCTTTTAGAGTCTGTATGTGTGGGGAAACAAGAGTTAGGGTTGGTTTTGCACCCCTCCTCCAAGGGCCACGAAATTCCCCCCTCTTCCTCCATATATACATCCCTTAGGGCGTCGTTTAGACTTCGGGTTTTGTTTAGATTAAAAGTTCGCCATAGCTGCAACTTCGTGTACTTCGTTTGTGTCCAACAAGCAGACCAAGACGTCACATAACCTCACCTTCATTAATAAAGCTTTCCTCTTTAATTCGTAATATACAGATTGCAATCTCAGTTTCTTGCTTGTTCTTCATTTGCTCGCAGGAAATAGATCCTTGTGGTCAGGTTGATCATGCTCCGGCATGGTCAATAACACTCGGAAGTTGGTTTAGCGATTGCTAAGGCGCGACGTCTTCGCACGATCGTAGTCGGATCGTCAAAGTCGACTCCCACAGAAAATGATATATATCTCATCGAAACATCGGGACACCTTCACCTCTATCAAGTGGTATCAGATTTCCAGGTTGCTCGGTGAGATTTTATAGTTTTTCGTAGTTTAGATCAAGTCTGTTCTTCATACCTACGGTCCACGAAAAAAGCCAAAAAAATTAGGGTTAGTTCATCATATCCAAACCAATCTGAGCCTTTGCATAGTCTTTTTAGAGTTTTGCTTTGTTGAATTTGCGGTTGCATCATCGTGTCGAGTTGCTGGTCTTAGCGTCTAGTCCCTCAGAGTTTCGAGTTCTGTTCACAGGTTGTCACGCCGCCGCTGCACCATCGCCATCATCATTGCCATATACCACCACCCCACCATATACATCGCCGCTGCCATATACAACCACCAATCTGAGTCCACATATACCATTGCCATATACAACCACCAATCTGAGTCTGCATATACCATCGCCATATACCACCACCAATCCGAGTCCAGATATACCATCGCCATATACCACCACCAGTCCGAGTTCCACCAGATTCATCGCCGCCGCAAGTCCGAGTTCCACCAGATTCATCTCCGCTACCAGTCCGAGTCCAATATTTGTTGCTGTGTTTTCAAGTTCCAGATAACGCGATACTTCGAGTCATGACAGAGTAGGACTCCCATAATTCCGTGCTACCCGCAGTCGAAAAATAGTTCCAAACTCAAAATAAAAGAGGAAAAAAAGTGAAAAAAGTGAAAAATAAATTCAGAGCATGGTCCTCCCTTGATTATGTGCAGCGTAGTGATTTTGTTAGTGTTCTAGGCTCGCGTCTCTAGCACGGTCTAGCCTACGACCAGCACAGTACCGTCGTTCAGCGTTTATTCAACTTTGCATCTCTGAATGGATTATTGCTGACCCTTTTTGCTACCATATTATAAGCCTTTCTAGATCCACATACATCTACGTCGTGCGTTTGACTCTTCTTGGTAATCGCTCTATCCATGCTTTGAGAGTTTTGACTACGACGGTTGCCGATCACCGCCTGCTGCTGGGTAAGAACTGGTAAGAATCTGAGATTTGCTTGACGAATTTCTGACACCCACCACCACCTCTTGTTAGTAGTCTGTTGGATCATATTCTTGTGTGTTTCTATTACTGCTAACCATGGCCGGATCACAAGCCAATGAGACTGACTAGGAGAACATGACGAATAAGGAGTTGCATGATAAATTTCAGCAAATGATGAGTGGACAGGTGCAAGATGTGCTAAACAGATTTGAAGAGGCCATGGAAAAGATAGATGGCATGGAGAACATGTTCGAAACAAAGCTCGATAACAAGTTTAATGAATTGCTCGCACGTCTTCCAACAACAACAACAACAGCAGCAGCAACAACAACAACAACAACAACAACAAGCACAACAACAACAACAACGACAACAACAACGGCGATAACAACAACGACGACAACAACAACGACAACAACAACAACTGCAAAAACAACAACAACAACAACAACAACAACAACAACAACAACAACAACAACAACAACAACAACAACGACGACGACGACGACGACGACAACAACAACAACAACGACAACAACAACAACAACAACAACAACAACAATGCCGCCTTCCCAATCAAGTGGGATGAGCACAACATGTTCCCGTTGACCCTGGGCAAAATTTTGGTGCCGCTGTTGATGCTTCTGTAGCTCCTGCTGCTACTGCAGAGGTGGAGGACCATTACGAGGATGAGGTTGTTCAAAATCAGAACTATGTGCAACCACCAGCACCAGCACCACCAGGTCATCCTCAGATATATCATCGCAACGGTAGGGCTGCACCACCATATGAGGTACGAGATCATGACCATCTTCCTAAACTGGAATTGAATATTCCACCATTTGAGGGTAGATATGTTCCTGATATATATCTTACTTGGGAGTTATAAATTGAACAACGTTTTACATGTTTACAATATCCTGAGGAGAGACATGTTCCTGCTGCTGTTTGTGCTTTCACTAGCTTCGCATGTGTTTGGTGGTCTGAACATTGTAAATTATATCCTATTCCAACTACTTGGGCTGCTTTGAAAACTGCTATGCATACTCGTTGGGTTCCACCATATTATCAACGTGAATTACTTCAAAAATTGCAGTTTTTAAGACAAGGAAAAAATTATGTAGAAGAATATTATCAGGAATTACAAACTGGCATGATTAGATGTGGTATTGTTGAGGAGAATGAAGCTCTGCTTGCACGTTTTATGGGTGGATTAAATAGATAGATTCATACCATTCTAGAGTATAAGGAGTATGCTAATATCACTCGTTTATTCCATCTTGCTTGTAAAGCTGAACGTGAAGTGCAGGATCGACAGGCATTGGCGCGAACTAACTTTTCTGCAGGTCGATCTTCATCATAGACACCACGTGCATCCTCTACTTCCACTGCACCAGCATCTCCATCAGGTGCCACCTCCAGCCGTGATACAAGAAAGCAGGCACAACCACCACTATCTGCCAAGAGCACACATGTCGGGCTTGCGCAGAGCTCTTCTTCTTCCATGGCATCAACAGGGCACACAAGTGATATTATTTGTCGTCATTGTAAGGGAAGAGGACATTTTGTGAGAGAATGCAAATCTCAGCGTGTGATGATTACTACTGAGGATGGTGGGTATGAGTCCGCTAGTGACTATGATGAGGAGACTTTGGCTCTTATTACACATGAAGAACACGGTGGAGAGGATTCTGATCATGAGACGCAATACATGGCTGCTGAAGATGCTGATAGGTATGAATGTTTAGTTGCTCAACGTGTTTTGAGTGTGCAGGTTACACAAGCTGAGCAAAATCAGAGGCATAATTTGTTCCATACAAAGGGAGTTGTGAAGGAACGTTCTGTTCGCGTCATCATAGATGGGGGGAGTTGCAACAACTTGGCTAGCATGGAGATGGTGGAGAAGCTATCTCTCACCACAAGACCGCATCCACATCCTTACTACATCCAATGGTTCAACAACAGCGGCAAGGTTAAGGTAACACATACTGTTCATGTGCATTTTAGTATCTCTACATATGCTGATTATGTTGATTGTGATGTGGTACCCATGCAAGCATGTTCCTTATTACTTGGTAGACCATGGCAATTTGATAAAAATTCTGTACACCATGGTAGAACGAATCAGTATATTCTTGTTCATAAGGATAGCCATATTACTTTGCTTCCTATGACTCTTGAATCCATTTTGAAAGATGGTATTAATAGAGCTAATAAAGCAAAACAGGACAAAAATAAGAGTGAAAATCAGATTGTGGCAAAAGAATTTGAGCAACAAATGAAACCTAATAACAAACCATCTAGTGTTGCTTCTCAAATTAAATTGAAAGTGCATGTTTACTTGCCACAAAATTTGATATTGATGAGCTAGATTTCTGCAAATCTGTTTGCTATGCTTTTTTGTGCAAAGAGGCATTATTTTCATTCGAGGACGTGCCTTGCTCTTTGGCCTCTGCTGTCACTAACATTTTGCAGGAGTTCGCTGACGTCTTCCCACAAGACGTGCCACCGTGATTGCCACCTATTCGAGGGATTGAGCATCAAATTGACTTAATTTCCGGTGCATCGCTACCCAATTGTGCACCATACCGTACCAATCCGGAGGAGACGAAGGGATTATGTGTCAAGTACAGGAACTGCTCGACAAAGGTTACATGCGCGAATCTCTTAGTCATTGTGATGTTCCTATTATACTAGTGCCTAAAAAGGATGGTACGTTGCGTATGTGTGTTGATTATAGAGGCATTAATAATATTACTATTCGTTATCATCATCCTATTCCTAGGCTGGTGATATGCTTGATGAATTGAGTTGCTCTACAATTTTCTCCAAAATAGATTTGCGTAGTGGATACCATCAAATTAGTATGAAATTTGGAGAAGAATGGAAAACAGCATTTAAAACTAAGTTTGGTTTATATGAGTGGTTAGTCATGGCTTTTGGGTTAACTAATTGTCAGGACCGGAATTTCAGGATATTAATTTCCTAGAAAATGGCCCTTGTGCTCACCAGCCCCAGGATTACTGTTAGCTGATGAGACACCAACTTGATACAGAAACTCCAAGCAAAATACAAAAAAGGGTAGTACAAGACCATTCTGGCCTATGAGTACAACAAATGGTTTCTAGTGGTTGATGGCGGAAGCGGTTTGTGGTACATAAGCGTCTATGGGACTCCATTTCCCGCAGGAACAGCTGACCTGGATAACTCCTATCTTCCCGAGGCTGCTATCACCATTGCGTAGGTTCCGGGGCTGTCATCGCAACGCTCCTCTCCATGCAAGAAATATGGCCAAGACAATGGCCAGGGACAAGCCAGTGAGTACTTTGAATGTACTCGCAAACATTATGAACACAGGTATAATAATACAATTGTTAATCATGCTCTGAAATATTTTATGATCACAACGTCAGTCACAAAATAAGAATCCATGATGCACGCAAGCAGGTTATTCATATACAACATGAATATGCAATAGGGGAGTAGAAATAGAATGCACCGATCGGGTGTCTGAAGCGACGCCTCAAAAGGATAATAGTATAAAGCATGCCTCAGTCGGGCGTCTGCGCGACGTCACATAAAGGGCTTATAAAGGAAATAAGCAGCAAACATGCCACAGTCGGGCGTCTGTGCGACGCCACATAAAGGGCTTATAGAGTAAGTAGATAACAAGCATGCCATAGTCGGGCGTCTCAGCGACACCACATAAAGGGCTTATAAAGTAAATGAATAACAAGCATGCCACAGTCGGGCGTCTCCGCGACACCACATAAAGGGCTTATATGAGAGTAATCACAGTGAATATCCAGGAGGTAGAACCTTCCCAGGGATACTCAACAACTCAATTAAATGTAAATGGTTAGTCCATAGTAATAGTAATCATAATCATCATAAGTCACAAGTCATGATCCATGTTCTGGTTTAGCAGTTTTTCCTCCGAAGACCGACACTTGACCCATCCCAGACTGTAGTCCTTAACCATGGACACGGCTATTCGAATAGATATAATCTCTGCAGAGGGTGTACTCTTTACCCATGAGTGACGGATTCCTTTAGTCCATCGGGACTAATTCCGTCTATGGTCTTTTAGTTCAAAACACACCTGACCGCACACACCAGCCTAACTTACCGGTGTCTGGAATCACCCACGACACCCGTTAAGCGAAACTCTAAGTGGGGAAGCTACAACCTCAACTAGCATGGGATCACAAATTTATAACGCGCGCAAACTCGGGGAGCTACCCCCTCGGCTCCAAACGGAAACACCCATGCCCCCGGACCAGGTGGCATGCCTACCGGATGTAGCCGGTATCTTGTACCATGGCCTCTCTGTACGGTGTGGACAAGTGGTAGTACGAAACAAGTATGGGGGTTACTGGAACAAGACTCGATCTATGGTCGACTCGGGAGGTTAAATCATTTCCTGCATGATAAGCATAAGAAATATATTTCACACCAATTAGACAGAATCACCACTCATCATACCTCACCATGCCTTACCGGACATAACCATCTCGACGAAGAACTAGAGACAAGCTCGTGTCTACCCAAGACAGAGACTTCCCCAGATTCCTTCCGGTAGGCATGAACGGCATACGAGGGTGATTACTATCACAAACATATCAAATTCCAACAGCACAGAATCATCAATATGCACTCATGAGTATGATCATGTCATCACATAAAATAACAAATACTCCGAGTCAAGGAGGTGTTGTAACCGTATCAAACGACACACAACAATATTATGCCAGGGTTCAAAATGCTTGCCTTCAAGAGCATGCAAGTGGGGGTGCATTTTTTGAAAGTTGCCTCCCTCTCCAAAATCCTATTTAAGAAAAATTCAAATTAACACATAGTTTCAAAATAGTACAAAAAAGTTCTTTGAATTTTTTTCAAATAAATATGAAAATAAACTAGACAAAAATTGAGAAACAACAGAAAAAGAATCAAATCAATTGGACTTGTATTTTAAAAGTTATAGCCAGTCAAAGTTTAGTCAAAATCTATTTTTAATAAAAATCAGAAAAAGAAAACGGTTCGGCAGCACTTACGTTTTCCTCTAGTGAAGGCGTATTTGGTGGAATGCGCTTCCACTTAAAACACGCTTCGGCGGGGCTGGGTCACTGACAATGGGTCCATCGGCCCCACTGGTCAGGTTTGACCAGTCGCCCGCACCTCCTTCCTCCTCTGTCCGAGCGGTGGTGGGGCTCCGGCGATCGCTGTCGATGAACGGCGGCTCCCCACGGGGTTCCGAGGGCAGGGATGGATCCGCTGGTCCAGGACGGTCCTCCCAGTGGTCGAAGGGCTGGCGAGAACGACGGGAGTCGCCGGCGGTGAGCTCCGCGGAGGACGGTGGTTTCGGGAGGATTGGGGTCTCGAGCTGCGGTGGCTCCCGATCGTGTTTGAGAGGTGGGGTGGCTCCGTAGGATCGAGGGGAAGAGGATGGAAGCATGGGAGGGGTTAGGGGCCTCGGTCTTGGCCGGATTTCACCGGAATGTGGCTGCGGCCGAACCTGCCGGAGATGGGAGAGATGATGGCCTATGGCCAAACTAGGGATGGAGGGGGCTTCCTACCACTTGAATAAGGCTGCTGACGAGCTCCGGCGTGATCGGGAGGGCTATTTATAGCCCGGAGAGGTCGGTTTCCGTGGCCGTGGATAAGAACGCCGGCGAACCACCGTTCTGTAGCCAGGGGGCGCGTGGCGATGGCTGGCGGGGTTTGGCGGGGCGAATGGCTGAGCTCGAGCTGTTCAGGAGCGAGCTAGCGCGTGCCTGTGGCTCGGGCAGCGCCGTCCATGGCAGGATCCTGCTGTGGCGCCGGTGTGCCGCCCAGGGAGCTCTGACGGCGGCGCTGTAGGGCACCAGGGTGGCTTGGAGGGTTCTGGCGAGCGAGCGAGGGCAGGGTGTGGCTCTGGGGGTGAGCAAAGGCTAGGGGCCAGACGCGGCGACTCCGGCGCACACACGTGCAAAACGCGCGCTCTGGCCGCGCCCACAGCACGCACGCGAGGTGCTCGACAAAATGCCAATGCCTACCAGGGGGCTCTAATTCACATGAGGTTTAGCAGGGTGGGGCTATAGACTAAGGTAGAGCCATGAGACATGCTGTTTAGGCAAAGCAAGCAGGTTCAAAATGCAAACTAGGTTTCATGCCAATTATGTTCATGAACTCAAGGTGTTCGACAGAATGCTATGGTCATCTAGGCATCTCTTGGGGTGGCCAAAAACTCCAGATCAGAGTCTCCTTAGATGATAAAGAGGGTGGCAAGGTTAGTTTGACAAAAACAAAAACTCCCTAGTGCAAGTTTTTGAGAAAACCAAATCTGGGCAGAAAGTAAAGGGCATTATTGCATGGACCAAAAATACTCCAATGGGTCCAATCTCCTGGACTTAAGGGTTTGGTAGAGTGTACTTCAAGCAGGACAAATCCCAAGGCAACAAGAGCAAGATAAAATATGGTTGCAGTGCAAAACACTAAACTGGACCAGAATGAAGATGAGGATGTTTTGCTCAAATTTCTCAAAGAACACCAATGGGTTTTTGCATAAAGTTGAATTATATACTCCTACTAACATCTCCCAACTTTGGTGGAATTTTTAAAGAAATATTTAAATAGGTTGCAGTGCAAACCACAAACTGATCCAAATTTGAAAACTTGGGGTAGGGCTCAAAATTTCCAAATGACTAAAAGAGATTTTTGCATAAAAGTGATGTGGGAACATCACATGACATCCCCAAATTTTGGTGGGGATTTTAAAGAAGTATTTGAAAGGGTTGTAGTGCAAATGGAACCCTAAAACTTATGAAAAACCATTTTTAAAGGAATAAAGCTCTGGAAAAATAATTGCAGAAATAATTCCACTGATCAAAGAAATGGTCTTGGAAAGATATACAAGTCCAACAATATTTTGAAAGGTTTTCACTTGGGTGAAAACTCCACAATTCAGGAGAAAAGGGTGGTTCTGAAATAAAAGAAAATCTAGAAAATAAAAATTTAATTTACCATGACCAAATTTTGATTAAAAATCATGGTTAAATTTTTGGGGTGTTACAACACTACCCCCCTTAAGAAAAATCTCGTCCTCGAGATTTGCTAGAGGCTGTTTTGAAAAAGAATTACTCCTACTATCTCAGAATAATATCACGAAATAACCATCCTACCCATGCAGTAAAATGTGGCAACAGTGAATGGGCAAATAAGTGGACCCGGGGCCCGCTGTCAGTCTCTTCTTCTACCTCTGGCTCTCTCTTCTTCCTCTCTCTCGCGTGCTTTCCCGCGCTTTCTCCACCGGCGACGTCTAGCGCGTAGGGCATCTAGGCCGTACTGTGGTACTGCGCGGCGTGCTAGCTGCCGGTGCAGCGTGCACTCACCTCACGGGCCGGTGCGCTGTCGGCACTGCTCGCAGACTCGCCTCCGAACACCGGCGATCGAGCGACGAGCGGCGCTAGTGGACTTCGCCCACCGTACACCGATCTCGAGCTATAAAATGACTGAGGTGCTCCTTTCCTCTTCCTCACACCTGGCCTCGCTTCTCCTTCTCCTTCCTTCTCTTCCATTTCTGAATGCAGGAGCTCGAGACGAGGCTCTAATGGCGGAGGTGATGCCAGACTGGTACATGATCCTGGTGTGCGGAGGGTTGGCGCCATTGCTGGGGTTCTCCGTGCTCTTGTGTGCGATGATCCTCGATGATCGCCGTGATGTTGCTGCTCGAGTGTTAGCTCTCCGCGGTGGCGGCGATCATGCGGATTAGGTGCGGTGTCGGGTGCTAACTGCTGTCAGTGTGTTGTAGGAAACTTGCACCCGAATAATTACCCACAAATCTCTCCTTCAGAGACTGTGGTGTGCAAGGGGGGTGATCAGTTAGGTGCAACATGTACACGTGGATTTGCAATTAGTGCACGTGGTCGAGGGGTTGGGGTGGTGAGTCTGCTGTCGTGGTGCTGCGTGAATAAAAATCTATGTCGTGAAGAGACATATGCTGTAACAACTCAGGGAAAAAAATCTCACTTCAGAAATTACCGAGAGTGAAATTAGTTAATAAAAATTAACAGCAGTAAAAACTACTCACATTAATTAAAACCAAATATTTAATTCATCGCACAAATTTAGGATACCACGCATAAGTTGCAACACATAACTAGATGCTGGGGCAATAATCATAGCAGTAATGTCTACAATGAAAGCGACAGAAAGAAAGGGTCCTGAGAAAACGTCTCTGGTACTGGGGCACACTCATCTTCTATCGGGGGAAGCGGATTGACTAGTCGATGAATGCGTCTCTCCTGGTCGGGCCTTAGTGGTCTGCCGATGGCGATCCGAGGATTTAAATCAGCGAGGCTCTAGAGATAACCCATTACCCGCTGGGTCAAACGCTCTTGGGCGATAACATACTGGGCAAGGTTGGCCAGTACTGGGTCTCTCTCAATTCGTCCACCGGGAAAAGATGCTACTTCTTCGGGTGCTGCACGACTCGGGAAGTAATAATACCCTCGTTCGCTGGCATAAGGTACCGCGAATCGAAGGCGAGCAAGCGCTTCATATGCAGCAGCTTCTATGGCCATTTGCGGAGTCGGCATAGATTTTCCCACGAAGGAGACTTCCGTTGGGTCTTGGTTTGGGCTTGCGGGAGGGATGTGCACCACTACCCAATATTTCGAGGTAGATGGGGTGATCCTCGATTTGAGCAACTCGTACTGGGGTGGATGGGTAGAACTCATTGTACTGCAGGTAAAATCCCACAATATTTTAACAAAACTACCTGGGGTTGCATCTGGAGTTCTCAAATAGATACTAGGGCTCGGCATGGCAAAGGAATGGTTGTGAGAGCTGTGCACGAGGAAAGGGATGCTTGGTTAGGTCACGAGGTGGCCTTTATATAGCATCTGGGTTGGGTCATTTATCACGGCGAGGGGCAACTAGTTTGTCGGTTCTGCTCTATGGGTCGGGGTCAATGCCACAGATACACATATCTCACAAAAGTGATGTATCACTGTGGCTGTCGTCGGGGTGGTTTTTGGTAGCTATGCCTGGAATTAAAAATGCAATCGTACGCATACATACTTATGCATGGCTATAAATTAAAAACAGGGGCGCATAAGCAGATAGTATTTAATTATGGCGATACAATATCATACAATTATAGGTCGTGGACATACTAAGACTTGGTACTAGTCGAGTGACTTAGTCTACCTCATTTATATCTAAGTGGGCGTGCCTTGTGGACGTCGAGGCTTCTCCATGGGTTTCACCGTCGGGGTTAGCTGGATCGAGTTGAGGGGCTGCAGGGTCGGGGTAGCGATGATGACCATCGCGGGGGTTGTTGGCCACGATCTCGTTGGAGCGTGTTCCCAAAAGGCAACGAAGCACTTCTGGGGACACCAAAGCATTTTGGTCGATGGCTGGGGCATACCTCAAGGACTCGATCGGTTGTCCGAACAGTACGACTGTGTTGTCGGCGTCGGGCTCATCTTCTCCTCTTGCCGGGGCTCGACGGACCAGTTCTCCATGGGCTGCGATCAGATCAAGGGTGATTTGATCGAACAGTTCCTCTAGGGCACTTACATAGCGCACTAGATGCAACAATGCAGGATCCGTCTCGTGATCTTCGTTGGCAACCTGGGGTGGTCTACCATACCCGTCACGGCTGGGGTAGTAGTAGAACGAGCGACAGTTAACTCTGGGTGACAAGTGCCGGAGTTGAACTATAGCCTCTCGAGCAGCTAGTTGGATGGCTTGTGGCTCAAAGGAAGTTGTCCTTCCGGTGAACCTATAGGGGCATTCTGGCGATAGACGCCTACCATAGACGTGCACAGTGGCCCAGAATTGACGGCTCTCACCGCTCATGGGCCCTTGTTCAACAACGTATTCTGGGGGCTCTTCTAATGCAAAGGCATGGCGGGTGAGGTTTGCTAGCACGGTCACAAAACCTCCAAGGTTGGTTGCTGTGGTCTCATTGTGAACAATGGGTCCTGGCATTATAGCTTGGTTTGGGGTAGAGGCTGTGTTGTGCTGGGTTGAGGCTAGCATGCCCTTTTATACAAAAAGGGGGCGGAGTCTTCCTTCGCACGCTTGTGAAAGAGACAATTTAGGTGTCGGTCACTGGCGCGTGATTGACAGGCTAGGCTGATAGATTAGGCACAGACTGCCAAAAGGTGTCGGGGTCACTGTGTGGCTATCTTACATGAGAAGCTTGGCCGGGTTAGGTTAAGGTCTGGTGGGTTGGTCAACCTAGGTTTATTGACCTGGCCATGATAGGATTACCCAATGGTCAGCCTGGCTCTGATACCAAGGTTGTCAGGACTGGAATTTCAGGATATTAATTTCCCAGAAAATGGCCCTTGTGCTCACCAGCCCCAGGATTACTGTTAGCTGATGAGACACCAACTTGATAAAGAAACAACAAGCAAAATACAAAAAAGGGTAGTACAAGACCATTCTGGCCTATGAGTACAACAAATGGTTTCTAGTGGTTGATGGCGGAAGCGGTTTGGGGTACATCAGCGTCTATGGGACTCCATTTCCCACAGGAATAGCTGACCTGGATAACTCCTATCTTCACGAGGCTGCTATCACCATTGTGTAGGTTCCGGGGCTGTCATCGTAACGCTCCTCTCCATGCAAGAAATCTGGCCAAGAAAATAGCCAGGGACAAGCCAGTGAGTACTTTGAATGTACTCGCAAACATTATGAACACATGTATAATAATAAAATTGTTAATCATGCTCTGAAATATTTTATGATCATAACGTCAGTCACAGAATAAGCATCCATGATGCACGAAAGCAGGTTATTCATATACAACATGATATGCAATAGGGGAGTAGAAATAGAATGCACCAATCGGGTGTCTGAAGCGACGCCTCGAAAGGATAATAGTATAAAGCATGCCTCAGTCGGGCGTCTGCGCGACATCACATAAAGGGCTTATAAAGGAAATAAGCAGCAAACATGCCACAGTCGGGCATCTGTGCGACGCCACATAAAGGGCTTATAGAGTAAGTAGATAACAAGAATGCCATAGTCGGGCGTCTCAGCGACACCACATAAAGGGCTTATAAAGTAAATGAATAACAAGCATGCCACAGTCGGGCGTCTCCGCGACACCACATAAAGGGCTTATATGAGAGTAATCACAGTGAATATCCAGGAGGTAGAACCGTCCCAGGGATACTCAATAACTCAATTAAATGTAAATGGTTAGTCCATAGTAATAGTAATCATAATCATCATAAGTCACAAGTCATGATCCATGTTCTGGTTTAGTAGTTTTTGCTCCGAAGACCGACACTAAGACCGACACTTGACCCATCCGAGACTGTAGTCCTTAACCATGGACACGGCTATTCGAATAGATATAATCTCTGCAGAGGGTGTACTCTTTACCCACGAGTAAAGGATTCCTTTAGTCCATCGGGACTAATTCCGTCTATGGTCTTTTCGTTGAAAACACACCTGACCGCACACACCAGCCTAACTTACCGGTGTCTGGAATCACCCACAACACCCGTTAGGAGATACTCTAAGTGGGGAGGCCACAACCTCGACTAGCATGGGATCACAAATTTATAACGCGCGCAAACTAAGGGAGCTACCCCCTCGGCTCCAACCGGAAACACCCATGCCCCCAGACCAGGTGGCATGCCTACCGGATGCAGCCGATATCTTCCACCATGGCCTCTCTGTACGGTGTGTGCTAGGAAGGGGTTGAAAATTTACTGAACCGTACCCTACCTATGGCAGGGACAAGTGGTAGTACGAAACAAGTATGGGGGTTACTGGAACAAGACTGGATCTATGGTCGACTCAGGAGGTTAAATCATTTCCTGCATGATAAGCATAAGAAATATATTTCACAACAATTAGACAGAATCACCACTCATCATACCTCACCATGCCTTACCGGACATAACCATCTCGACTAAGAACTAGAGACAAGCTCGTGTCTACCCAAGACAAAGACTTTCCCAGATTCCTTCTGGTAGGCATGAATGGCATACGAGGGTGATTAGTATCACAAATATATCAAATTCCAACAGCAGAGAATCATCAATATGCACTCATGAGTATGATCATGTCATCACATAAAATAAAAAATACTCTGAGTCAAGGTGGTGTTGTAACCATATCAAATAACACACAACAATATTATGCCAGGGTTCAAAATGCTTGCCTTCAAGAGCATGCAAGTGGGGGTGCATTTTTTGAAAGTTGCCTCCCTCTTCAAAATCCTATTTAAGAAAAATTCAAATTAATACATAGTTTCAAAACAGTACAAAAAAGTTCTTTAAAAAAATTTCTAATAAATATGAAAATAAACTAGACAAAATTTGAGAAACAACAGAAAAAGAATCAAACCAATGGGACTTGTATTTTAAAAGTTATAGCCAGTCAAAGTTTAGTCAAAAATCTGTTTTTAGTAAAAACAGAAAAAGAAAACGGTTCGGCAGCACTTACGTTTTCCTCTAGTGAAGGCATATTTGGTGGAATGCACTTCCACTTAAAACATGCTTCGGCGGGGCTGGGTCACTGATAGTGGGTCCATCGGACCCACTGGTCAGGTTTGACCAGTCGCCCGTGCCTCCTTCCTCCTCTGTCCGAGCAGTGGTGGGGCTCCGGCGATCGCTGTCGACGAACGGCGGCTCCCCATGGGGTTCCGAGGGCAGGGATGGATCCGTCGGTCCAGGGCGGTCCTCCAAGTGGTCGAAGGGTTGGCAGGAACGAAGGGAGTTGCCGGCGGTGAGCTCCGCGGAGGACGATGGTTTCGGGAGGATTGGGGTCTCGAGCTGCGGTGGCTCCCTCGTGTTTGAGAGTTGGGGTGGCTCCGCAGGATCGAGGGGAAGAGGATGGAAGCATGGGAGGGGTTAGGGGCCTCGGTCTTGGCCGGATTTTACCGGAACATGGTTGCGGCCGAACCTATCGGAGATGGGAGAGATGATGGCCTCTGGCCAAACCGGGAAGGAGGGGGCTTCCTACCACTTGAATAAGGCTGCTGACGAGCTCAGGCGTGATCGGAAGGGCTATTTATAGCCCGGAGAAGTCGGTTCCCGTGGCCGTGGATAAGAACGCAAAAAAATCGCCGTTCTGTAGCCAGGGGTGCGTGGCGATGGTTGGCGGGGTTTGTTAGGGCGAATGGCTGAGCTCGGGCTATTCAGGGGCGAGTTGGCGCGTGGCTGTGGCTCGGGCGGCGCCGTCCATGGCAGGAGCCTGCTGTGGCGCCGGCGTGCCGCCAAGGGAGCTCTGACGGTGGCGCTGTAGGGCGCCAGGGTGGCTTGGAGGGTTCTGGCGAGCGGGCGAGGGCATGGCGTGGCTCTGGGGGTGAGCAAAGGCCAGGGGCCAGAGGCGGCGACTCGGGCGCACGCACGTGCAAAATGCGCGCTCTGGCCGCGCCCAGAGCACGCACGCGAGGTGCTCGGCAAAATGCCAATGCCTGCCAGGGGGCTCTAATCCACATGAGGTTTAGCAGGGTGGGGCTATAGATTAAGGTAGAGCCATGAGACATGTTGTTTAGGCAAAGCAAGCAGGTTCAAAATGCAAACTAGGTTTCATGCCAATTCTGTTCATGAACTCAAGGTGTTCGACAGAATGCTATAGTCATCTAGGCATCTCTTGGGGTGGCCAAAAACTCCAGATCAGAGTCTCCTTAGATGATAAAGAGGGTGGCAAGGTTAGTTTGACAAGAACAAAAATTCCCTAGTGCAAGTTTTTGAGAAAACCAAATCTAGGCAGAAAGTAAAGAGCATTATTGCATGGACCAAAAATACTCCAATGGGTCCATTCTCCTGGACTTAAGGGTTTGGTAGAGTGTACTTCAAGCAGAACAAATCCTAAGGCAACAACAGCAAGATAAAATATGGTTGCAGTGCAAAACACTAAACTGGACCAGAATGAAGATGAGGATGTTTTGCTCAAATTTTTCAAAGAACACCAATGGGTTTTTTCATAAAGTTGAATTATATACTCCTACTAACATCTCCCAACTTTGGTGGAATTTTTAAAGAAATATTTAAATAGGTTCCAGTGCAAACCAGAAACTGATCCAAATTTGAAAACTTGGGGTAGGGCTCAAAATTTCCAAATGACTAAAAGAGATTTTTGCATAAAAGTGATGTGGGAACATCACATGACATCCCCAAATTTTGGTGGGGATTTTAAAGAAGTATTTGAAAGGGTTGTAGTGCAAATGGAACCCTAAAACTTATGAAAAAACATTTTTAAAGGAATAAAGCTCAGGAAAAATAATTGTAGAATAATTCCACTGATAAAAGAAATGGTCTTGGAAAGATATACAAGTCCAACAATATTTTGAAAGGTTTTCACTTGGGTGAAAACTCCACAATTCAGGAGAAAAGGGTGATTCTGAAATAAAAGAAAATCCAGTAAATAAAAATTTAATTTACCATGACCAAATTTTGATTAATAAATCATGGTTAAATTTTTGGGGTGTTACACTAATGCACCTAGTACTTTCATGAGATTAATGAACGAAGGTTTACGCGCTTTGATTGGACGAGTTGTGGTAGTTTACTTTGATGACATATTGATTTATAGCAAATCTTTGGAGTAACATTTGGAACATTTACGTGTTGTTTTTATTGCTCTACGTGATGCATGTTTGTTTGGTAACCTTGGGAAGTGCACCTTCTGCACTGACCGAGTATCTTTTCTTGGCTATGTTGTTACTCCACAGGGAATTGAAGTTGATAAAGACAAGATTGAAGCTATTGAGAGTTGGCCGCAGCCCAAAATGGTCACACAAGTGAGGAGTTTTCTTGGCCTCACTGGTTTCTATAGGCGTTTTGTGAGAGATTTCAGCACCATTGCGGCACCTCTCAACGAGCTTAAAAAGAAGGATGTACCTTTTGTTTGGGGTACCGCACAGGAAGAAGCCTTCACGGTATTGAAAGATAAGTTGACACATGCTCCTTTACTCCAACTTACTGATTTTAATAAGACTTTTGAGCTTGAATGTGATGCTAGTGGAATTGGATTAGGAGGTGTGTTATTACAAGATGGCAAACCTGTTGCATACTTTTCTGAAAACTTGTGTGGGCCTAGTCTGAACTATTCTACTTATGATAAAGAATTATATGCTCTTGTTCGGACCTTAGAAACATGGCAACATTATTTATGGCCCAAGGAATTTGTTATACATTCTGATCATGAATCTTTGAAACACATTAAAAGTCAAGCAAAACTGAACCGTAGACATGCTAAATGGGTTGAATTCATTGAGACTTTCCCTTATGTCATTAAACACAAGAAGGGTAAAGAAAATGTTATTGCTGATGCATTGTCTCGTCGTTATACTATGCTTTCACAACTTGACTTTAAAATATTTGGTTTGGAGACCATCAAAGATCAATATGTGCATGATGTTGAATTTACAGATGTATTGCAGAATTGTAAGGAAGGGAGAGCTTGGAACAAGTTCGTTCTTAACGATGGATTTGTGTTTCGTGCTAACAAGCTATGCATTCCAGCTAGCTCCGTTCGTCTTTTATTGTTGCAGGAGGCGCATGGAGGAGGACTAATGGGACACTTTGGCGTCAAGAACACAGAGGATATACTTGCTACACATTTCTTTTGGCCAAAGATGAGACGGGCTGTTGAGCGTTTTGTTGCTCGCTGCACTACATGTCAAAAAGCAAGTCACGACCCAATCCTCATGGTTTATGTATGCCTTTGCCTGTACCTAGTGTTCCTTGGGAGGATTCTTTCGTGAAATTATTCGCTTGCATGGTGTGCCAAATACTATTGTTTCTGATCGTGATACTAAATTTCTTAGCCACTTTTGGAGATGTTTATGGGCTAAGTTGGGGACTAAACTGCTTTTTAGTACTACTTGTCACCCCCAAACTGATGGACAAACTGAAGTAGTCAATAGAACATTGTCTACTATGCTTAGGGCTGTTTTGAAGAATAATAAGAAAATGTGGGAAGAATGCTTGCCTCATATTGAATTTTCTTATAATCGTTCATTGCATTCTACTACTAAGATGTCCCTTTTGAAATTGTGTATGGTTTCCTACCTCGTGCACCTATTGATTTGTTGCCTCTTCCATCTTCGGAGAAGGTTAATTTTGATGCTAAAGAACGTGCTGAATTGATTTTAAAAATGCATGAGATAACTAAGGAAAACATTGAGCGTATGAATGCTAAATATAAACTTGCTGGAGATAAGGGTAGATAACATGTTGTGTTTGCACCTGGAGATCTTGTTTGGTTACATTTGCGTAAGGATAGATTTCCTAATTTGCGCAAATCAAAGCTAATGCCACGTGATGATGGTCCTTTTAAGGTGTTAGAGAAAATAAATGATAATGCATATAAACTTGAGCTGCCTGCGGATTTTGGGGTTAGTCCCACTTTTAACATTGCAGATTTGAAGCCTTATTTGGGTGAGGAAGATGAGCTTTCGTCGAGGACGACTTCATTTCAAGAAGGGGAGGATGATGAGGACATCAATACCATTGTTACACCCACAGCCCCTGCTGCTATACATACTAGACCAATTACTAGAGCTCGCGCACGCCAATTGAATTATCAGGTACTTTCGTTTCTTGGTAACGATTCTAATGTTCATGAGAGTATGATGCTTCCTAAATTGGATACATTTGTTTTGCTTATAAATGAAAGGCCTAGCTTGGACAAGAAAGATGAACCTTGGAGAAAGTTCAAGCATGGAGATGATGGCATGCGCAAGGGGATCAAGAACGGAGTTACAAGTGATGATTTCTGGACTTTGAAGCCACCATAAGGAGTGCATGAAACCTTGGACGAAATATACAAGATGCCACTTCATAAATTTCGTCCAGAGGCTATTCTAGGTGTTGCGTCACCTTATTATTGGGCCAGGACCATGTATTTTCGAAATACTTAAGTATAGGCTATTTTTAGAGTCCGTATGTGTGGGGAAACAAGAGTTAGGGTTGGTTTCGGACCCCTCCTCCAAGGGCCACGAAATTCCCCCCTCTTCCTCCATATATACATCCCTTAGGGCGTCGTTTAGACTTCGGGTTTTGTTTAGATTAAAAGTTCGCCATAGGTGCAACTTCGCCTACTTCGTTTGTGTCCAAGAACTAGACCAAGACGTCATAGAACCTCGCCTTCATTAATAAAGCTTTCCTCTTTAATTCGTAATATCCAGATTGCAATCTCAGTTTCTTGCTTGTTCTTCATTTACTCGCTGGAAATAGACCCTCGTGGTCAGGTTGATCGTGCTCCGGCGTGGTCAATAACACCCGGAATTTGGTTTAGCGATTGCTAAGGTGCGAGGTCTTCGCACGTTCGTAGTCGGATTTTCAAAGTCGACTCCCACAGAAAACGATATCTATCTCATCGAAACATCGGGACACCTTCACCTCTATCATATCGTATAATCATACCCACGGATACTTGAGGTGACATTGGAGTATCTAGGTGACATTAGGGTTTTGATTGATTTGTGTCTTAAGGTGTTATTCTAGTACGAACTCTAGGATAGATTGAACGGAAAGAATAGCTACATGTTATTTTACTAAGGACTCTTGAATAGATCGATCAGAAAGGATAACTTTGAGGTGGTTTCGTACCCTACAATTATCTCTTCGTTTGTTGTCCGCTATTAGTGACTTTGGAGTGACTCTTTGTTGCATGTTGAGGGATAGTTATATGATCCAATTATGTTAACATTGTTGAGAGAACTTGCACTAGTGAAAGTATGAACCCTAGGCCTTGCTTCAACACATTGCAATACCGTTTACGCTCACTTTTACCACGTGTTACCTTCCTATTTTTATATTTTCAGATTACTAAAACCTATATCTACCATCCATATTGTACTTGTATCACCATCTCTTCGCCTAACTAGTTTACCTATACAATTTACCATTGTATTGGGTGTGTTGGGGACACAAGAGACTCTTTGTTATTTGGTTGCAGTGTTGTTTGATAGAGACCATCTTCATCCTGCGCCTCCCACAGATTGATAAACCTTAGGTCATCCACTTGAGGGAAATTTGCTACTGTCCTACAAACCTCTGCACTTGGAGGCCCAACAACGTCTACAAGAAGAAGGTTGTGTAGTAGACATCAAGTTCTTTTCTGGCGCCGTTGCCGGGGAGGTTAGCGCTTGAAGGTATATCTTTAGATCTTGCAATCGAATCATTTAGTTTCTTGTTTTATCACTAGTTTAGTTTATAAAATAAAACAAAAATGGAATTGAGATTACCACATATGCTTCATCTTTTTAATGTCTTTCGTGAAAACAAGGATTCCGATAATTGTGCCAAAATGCTAGAAGAAGAATGCATTAAAATGTTTGGCACCAAATCTTTGAATGATAAGCATGATTGCAATGTTGTTAGTACGAACTCCTTGCATATCCATAGTACTAATGATGATTGCACTAGTCATGCTGAAAATATCTCATATAAGCATGTCAATTTTTATGGAGTGCATAGAGTTTGCAAGTAAACACCAAATAGGGAAGATAGATTTTGCAAGAGGCATAAGTATTTAGAAACTAAATGGTTGCAAGAAAGGCTAGATGTTTGTGCTGAAATTTTAAATTTTCTTGGCCATCCTTGTGAACTTTGCAATGAACGTGGTCATTTAAATATCCAATGCAAATTGTTTCATGATCGAATCATGTCCAAAAATTGTGATGACTTGATTTCCTGTGCATCATAATGAACTTAGTTTGCTTCTGGGT
The DNA here is from genome assembly GCF_003073215.2 of Triticum urartu. Classification (NCBI taxonomy): domain Eukaryota; kingdom Viridiplantae; phylum Streptophyta; class Magnoliopsida; order Poales; family Poaceae; genus Triticum; species Triticum urartu. The sequence continues at coordinate 360,222,232 of NC_053025.1, read as the reverse complement.
TATGAAGAAATGAAATGTATAATTAAGGATATTCCAGAATTTTCCCTCGATAATGTTCTTGATTTTGATCTAGAGGAAATTTATATGTATTGTGCGGTGAATTGCATTGAAAATCCTTATATTGCCAATTACATAAAGACAAGAAAACAAATAGAAGATCAAGAGAATACTAATGAAAGGGAAGAGAATTCCCAATATTATCCTATTATTTCTAATGATGAATCAGGTAACGAGGAGGAGCCTTCTATTCAACCAATCCCATTAATAAGGAGCTCCAAAAAGAGGATTAAACCCACACATGAAGTGGAGAAGAAAAAGAAAAGACGGAGAAGCAAAGTTAAAAAGGCATCCCTCTCAAATGATGTTGCTCCTACTACTCATTGGGATGATATTAATTGCTATAATATTGGTGCTATCCATACTATTAATGATGAGAGTGATTATGCTTATGATATGAAAAGGCCCAAGCTTGGGGATGCTATGTTTGATGAAAATGACATGTTTGAGAATTTATTTGCTGCAATTAATGTTTGTCCCAAGCTTGGGGATGATATGTTTTATGAAGATGATATTTTTTACCTCTCAAGTTTTGATATGCAAATTTATTATGATGATAGCATGCCTCCTATTTATGATGATTATATTGATGAAAGTGGGTTTGGAAGAGTGTAAACTTTAGGAAGTAATGATCCCACTATTTTGGAGGGTGTTGAATCTTATTGTGACAATTATGAAAGTGGATTTGGAGAGGTCATGACTTTATTTAGTAATGATTCCACTATCTTGGAAGAGGTTTCAATCGATTATGATGACAACAAAGTTGCTACTTATGATAATTATTTTGATGATACTTATGCTATAAAAAGTAGTGATGATTATATTTATAAAACTTGTCATGATTATGATTACCCTTTTCTGAGTTTTATTCTTTCAACATGGAAACAATTTATAGTATTCGAGTTTCTTATGATACTCTCACTATTCTGAATGAGAAGAATTTTCCTTATGTGGAGAGTGGTAAATTTTGTATGATTGTAGATGTAACATCCCAAAACTCTAAATTTTGGAATGTTATATTAAATAAATAGATCTGTTTGATTGTGGTGTGGTTGCTTGTGTGAAACTGATTGAAATTCGAAACTTTTTGAAAGTTAAATGAGAGGGAATAAAATGACTTTCCCAAAACTTTCACCTTGCTTTCTGATCTCCATGAATTCAAATTCTTTTCAGATACAAAACCCTAGAGAGAAGATGACATGACTTCTTCCATTTAATTAAATGAAAAAGGGTTTTGAAAAGATTTGAATTTCATTTGGAAATATTTCAAATTCAGAAATTTCAAGCAACTCAATGATTTTCATGAGAGAAGATAAAATGACTTCTTCAAAACATATGAAATATGAGTTCGAAGTTTAAAAGGATCAAATTTAAAATCCTTTTAGAAATTATTTTCAATTTGGAGTTATTTGGGTTTTATTCAAGTTATTTTTTCTCCAAAAATAAAATATATGGAAAATAGGGTAAAATGATTCCCTACAATAGAAAATTGGAGAAAAATAAATTTGAAATCATTTTGGTATTTTTAAAATGATATTTACTGGGTTTTATTGCACCAGTAGCACTCTTTGGTTTATCTAAAATTTTGAGGATTTTATTTGATGTTAGAGAAATGTTCATGCTGTAGAAAATCTTTTTCTGAACATTTTGATATATAATATGCCTATATATAATTTTACTTTTATTTTCGTTATTCCGTTTTTCCTTTTCTGTTTCTATTAAACAAAAAAGAAAACTGCGCGTGCGCCTGGAACTAACAGTTTCCCACGTGCGCAACATAGTGGCATCGGGTACCCCATCATTTTTTTTCTTCTCTCCTACATGGGCCAGGCCCAGAAAGCCTTTTTTCTATTTGACCGAATTTTGTTAAAAAAAACTACAGAACGCGCATCTAGGCCTAGTTTTAGCCCATTATCTTTTTCAAATTCCATCTACGTACGTATATGTTTAGTCCCACATTACCTAGCCTTTGACCCCTAAACCTCTTTTCCACCTACAAATATAGATCCATAGAGCCTCCAAAAATCATCCGATTCTGGTTAAATCAATATTTTGGTTTGACTAGATACATTAAAGAAAAATATTTTTTTCCTCTTCGGCGGGACTTTTGGAAATTGTCTCCTCTCTCCGAACTCGTGTTTTCTCTGCCTTATAAAGGTATCTTTCTTCGTTTTTTTTATTTTTATATTTCTGTAGTTTATTATTTCAAGACTAGTACGATAGAATAATTAGATTGTCAATTAGTCTATGTATTTGTACATTAGACCTAGATTTTTTTTAGCCCTATCTATTTTTCTTCCGTAAAACAGTTTGGCCTGATTTTTCAAATAGCCATAACTTTTTATTCGTTCATCCAAATTAGATGATAGCAGCGCCTATAGTTTGGTCTTGTTTTCACCTATACAGTGAACCTGTCGCATCAAGTTTTTGAATTTTTCAAATTTTGAAATTTATTCAGATTCATATTCAAACTTCTTTTGATCATAACTTGAGTTTTAAAACTCCGATTTAGTTGATTCTTTTTGCAAATCGAAGCTCTTGACTTAAACTTTCTATTCAGGCCAAATTTACATAATTTTGGTACTGTTAGAAATTATTTTATGTTGCAAGAGTTATTTGTTGGTCTTGATGTTTTCCGAACTGTCTTCTTCGTTCTTCCCGATCTTTTGAGTGATTGCTTATGTGTGGTTACTATTGCTTGCTCACGATAGATTGAACGGAGTGTGACGAGTAGAACTATCAGGAGTTATGAGTGCGAATCATCTTCGTCAACTGTACAAGGCAAGTTCACACTTTGATCATATCCCTTTCATACCCAGTTTTTATGCATTAGTTTCAACCCTTGAATATTGCATGAGTAGGATTTCTTAACTTGTGGGTATTGGGAAGTAGTTGATGAGGTAGGAACCTATTGTCCTGCATTCAACCCCTGGGAGTTACTACGTTATGCATATACTGCTATGATATGCTCGTAGACGTGGTTTGGTTTGAGGATTCATGACAAATGTGAGCGTTATTATTAATGGTTAACTTAAGGTGGCTACTTTAAAACACATCTTGGTGCAATGGTAGGGGCACCCTAGAGCCCCTAGTGGTTTGCCCGGGCACCTGGAGAATCCAGTGTTTGCCCAAGGGGATCCCGGAGGACCCGTGTGATCACCCTATGGAATGCCACCCAGGCTCAAAGGGATCATAAGATTATTCATGCTAGAAACTTCCGTGTGCAGCCACAAGCTATTATGGGCTCTAGCATAGTTGAGTATGTTGCATGACCTCTTTCAGTCATGGGCTAGCAGATGTAGGGGAAAGTATGTGTAACTGTCCACCCAGGGTAAAGAGTTAGTGCTTCTGAAAGGCTGTGTCTCGGTCATCTGTTTCTCAAACACCATGTAGTGTGAGAAATCCAACGGAGGAGATCGAGTCTTGTGGGGAAAAGTGCGCAAACCTCTACAGAGTGTACAAACTAATCATGGTTAGCCGTGTCCCCGGTTATGGACATCTTGAGTATCTGGTTCTTGAATTATCATGTTGATCTCATCACTTTACTTAATTATTTTGTTGGGTTGTTAACTTTTAATTGGGATTGAGTTGGAGGAACCTTCTCAATAATGTTTCAACCAACTTGGTAGTTAAATAAAATTTATTCCTTTGCAGTAGGGAAAAATTGGCTTTTCACAAAAACATGATAACCATAGAGCCTCCACCAGCCAAATATGCATATAGATATAGCCATTCACATTTTATCCTATGGTGTGAATTTGCCAGTACATTCAATTTACTGACCTACATGGCTGCAATGTCTCATGTTGCAGGAATCTTACGATGAGTAAGTGATACATTAGGGTTACAATTTCTACACTCAACTTTGCCGTTGGTGTTGATGGAAATCCACAACCTTGTTGTTACTTCCGCTATATGGATTGAGGTAATAGTATTTACGTTACTTTATACATGTGATTTACCTCTGTTATAAATCCTCGAGTACTGTGTGTGTCAGCATACCTATCCAGGGATGACACTTAAGCACAGAGACTTGACCGTCTGAGGTCGGGTCGCTACAAGATAGTATCAGAGCATATGTTGACTGTAGGACGTGACCCCTAGAACCTGGCATGCCCATAGGAAAGATTTTTCCCTACAACTTCTTTTCAAAAAGATATTTTACCTCTCTTCTCTTCTGAGCTTATTCAGATATTCCCTTTTAGTTAGACCATACCCCTTTCCCCTTTTAACCACACGAAGATTCGACTGATGAGACCACTCCAAGAAGTACAAGATATCGGACAACTAAGACCACTTCGGAATAAAAGAGGATTTTACCGTGTATTATAATAATGGAAACTACAACGGTTGAAGACTCCGAAGACTAGGAGAAGTTGAAGGCTCTGAAGAATTTCCAGATTGGTATGACCTAGGAAGGCACCCCTTATGGAACTGGGCAGACTAAGGTAGCTGTGAATACCCGAGATCAAGGTGTATCGGAGAAAGACCGGATCCTGGAGCATTAGAACTCAAAGTTTTTGTCAAGAAAACCTTAAGACAGGAGATATCAATTATGGAATGAAAGCTCATGGCAGTAACATGGGCATAGACACGGCTAACCATGGTGTTATTGCCCGCTTATGCTATTGTCACCGTACAGAGTTAAGCATGCAGATGCATGGAAGGATTGGATGGTAGAAGGCTGATAGAGCATTTGTCAGCAAAGGATGCAGTTTTAACCTTAGGTGCATCGCCAAGATCTGGAGTATTACATGAAGAATTTTAGAGGGACCTTTAGGAAGTCATATTTGACAAGGAGGCAATTCGTGAAGAACTCAGGCACCAGAAGCTAAAAGTAGCCAAGCTGGAGGAGCTACAACCTCGAGATATCGGAGATTTGTCAGGAACTGAAGGACAGTAGGACCATGGCTCATGCCAAGGATGTTGAAACCCAGAAGTTTGGAACGCAACTCCAGAAATATTAAAGGATCGGATGTCACTAGAGACTTCGCGTCAACAGAGATCTGGCAGAGGAACTTGAGAAGGACAAGCATGATCGGAAGAAGCCATCGGAGACATGAACAAGACCTGAAGAGTTTGACGACTTTGAAGATTCATTGACCTTTAGAAGACCAAAGCCCTGTTATATACCTATGTTAGATGCGACGATTGTGAGCTGTCATTTGTTTGATATTTTCCAACAGCCACAAATAAAATCTGTCTCTTCAAAACTATTGTTTGCATTGTGTGTATCCCTCTCTATCTCTCTCATCTCACCCCAAAACCCATGGACCCAATAGAGGATGAATGGAGAAGAACTCATGTTTCCTGGACCGATAAGTGAATTGGAGACGGACCGATGGATTCAGAACATGGAGGATCACATGGAGAATAACACTATAGCCGGAAAGGATATGGCCCAGCATGCTCTTCAGTGCTATGAAAGAGGTGCTGCTACTTTGTGGAGGATGTACCAAACCATCAATGGGTGGCAAAGAGTAACCACTTGGAAAGAATTTAAGTCAACTCTGCTAAAGTCTCGGTTTGTGTCCCAGAAATTGGAGCCTTATGGAAAGGATATGAAGAAGCCTTGTGCATGCAAGCTCTGTGGAGAAATAGGACACGGCCATAAAGAACACAAGGGTGAATGCCCTAATTGTGAAGGAAGTCACCCAGCTAAAGAATGCCCAACTAGGCAGAATACTTGTTTCTTATGTGAAGGGACTACCCACTACCCTACTCAGTGTCACCTTTGCCCCATGGTACACAGAACTATCCAGCAGCAGAAAGAAGTAATGAAAGGAGCCCTCATGGAAATTTTAGAAGTACCAGTGATGAAGGAAGAGGTGGAGGACACACCCAAAGGAGACCTAATTAAACCCTGCACCAAGTCGTGCTATTCATGTGGAGAAGAAGGACACATCTCACAAAATTGTCTGAATGGGGATCTAGTGGAATTCTCGACAGAGGAAGTAGAGTATGACCCACAGGAAATAGAAGCCCTGATTGGAATGGAAAAGTCCAGGAAGAGAAATAGATTGGATTCCAGGGAGGGACCTGAGTCATATCACCTGTTTCAGGTGCAAGGAGTCCGGGCACTACCTCAGCAGTTACCCAAAAAGGAAACCTCGAAACTTGTCAGAAGTAATATGTTTTCGGTGTAATAAAATAGGGAACTTTGCTAGAGATTGTCCCAAGGAGAAGGAGACTTGTGATAATTAGTTGTGTCTGTGAGAAATATAGTTGTAGTAGTGGGAACAATTCTTTTACATTGAGGTGTTGAGTTGAGGCCTGTAATGGAAAGGCGGGACATTGTGGTAATTGGAGAATCAATAAAATTAGCATCATTGGTAAAGATTTGGATTTTATGAGCAGTGACTGTATGAAGGAAGATTTTGACCATCTTCGAGGATATGAGAAATATGGTCTATGGAAGATTTGTTCATTTTAAGGGTGGTAGTACCCTATGAGGAAACTTGACCCCTGGAAAAGATAATGATATTCTATGGAGTGGACCTTGGACAAAATAAGTACGAGTTTTATCTTGATATGTTGGATACCCCAAGAAGTATGAAGGGATGAAGTACTATTGGATATAAAGGAGGTATAATGTTGACAATATGGAGCAATTGTAATTCCATGATGAGTTTGAGTAATCACTATCTTAGATTGGCACCAATAGAAGGAAGGGAGACGGTACAATTGGATGGATCTAAGAATGCTAGAAGTTGGATGTTGGAATAATGATCAGTTGCCCCGATGATGAGTTCAAGGTTTACAAGTGATGAGATGGTCCATAACCCACAGGCCCCAGGACCTGCCAAGAAGCAAGCACATTCTTGCTGAAGGAAAAACCCTGGAAGAAATTATGATTTTAGCGATAGACGATCTTATAGGAGTTTACGCAAAACCCGAGAGTTGTGAAGAAACAATAGATGTTTGTTTGGCTTGCAGAATCCATGGATTTACCCGAACTTGGTTCGTCGACATGAGAAATTCTGCAATGCTTGTGAGGAAGAGCGAGTGTTAGACTGCGAGATTCGCTAAACCATATACAAGGTAATGATTTGGGTGCGGGGTGGATTGATCACCATACCAACTTACTCTTTTTATTCGCCTTGCTGTATGGGATGGTAAATCTGAGTGACTTACCTATAGTAGAGAGACGGCAATCAAACCTTGTTTGAACCTTAGAATGGTATGAATTTTTTCCCTTGTACAAGGCAGTTGTTGCCAAATCATAGGACATACGGTGAGGTTCAAGCCCGGACCCGTTTTCTGCAGGGACCCAGTTAAATTGTTTGATGGCCACCATGAGATATCGATAGTTGTTTAGTATTGGCGCCAGACACGTCAGCTAAGAAGACCCAATCTCGGAAGAACCATACCAAGATGAAAGGACACAAGAATTGAGGAAAAAGGTTAAGCCACTACCGGAAGAGCCCCAAGAAGGAATTATCCAGAAGATCTGAGAGGATCGACACTGTCAACAAAAAGGAGGGAGTATATGACTTTTGATGGAACCATAACCATGTTTCTAAGGGTGGTAGCACCCCAGACCCCCTGTGACGATCGATGGATTTTGAGAAGACCCCCAAACCCTAACCTATTTCTTTCTAGCCTCTCCGAATCTCGAGGACGAGATTCATTTTAAGGGTGGTAGGTTTGTAACATCCCAAAATTCTAAATTTTGGAATGTTATATTAAATAAATAGATTTTTTTATTGTGCTGTGGTTGCTTGTGTGAAATTGAGTGAAATTCGAAACATTTTGAAAGTTAAATGAGAGGGAATAAAATGACTTTCCCAAAACTTTCACCATGCTTCCTGATCTCCATGAATTCAAATTCTTTTCAGATACAAAACCCTAGAGAGAAGATGACATGACTTCTTCCATTTAATTAAATGAAAAAGGGTTTTGAAAAGATTTGAATTTCATTTGGAAATATTTCAAATTCAGAAACTTCAAGCAACTCAATGATTTTCATGAGAGAAGATAAAATGACTTCTTCAAAACATATGAAATATGAGTTGGAAGTTTAAAAGGATCAAATTTAAAATCCTTTTATAAATTATTTTCAATTTGGAATTATTTGGGTTTTATTCAAATTATTTTTTCTCTAAAAATAAAATATATGTAAAATAGGTAAAATGATTCCCTACAATAGAAAATTGGAGAAAAATAAATTTGAAATAATTTTGGTATTTTTAAAATGATATTTATTGGGTTTTATTGCACCAGTAGCACTCTTTGCTTTATTTAAATTTTGAAGGATTTTATTTGATATTATAAAAATGTTCATGAGGCAGAAAATATTTTTCTAAAAACTTCAATATATAATATGCCTATATATAATTTTACTATTATTTTCGTTATTTCGTTTTTCCTTTTCTGTTTCTATTAAATAAAAAAGAAAACTGCGCGTGCGCCTGGAACTAACTGTTGCCCACGTGCGCAGCATAGTGGCATCGGGCACCACATCATTTTTTCTTCTCTCCTACATGGGCTAGGCCCAGCCAGCCTTTTTTTCTATTTGACCGAATTTTGTTAAAAAAACTACAGCGCGCGCGGCCGGGCCTAGTTTTAGCCCATTATCTTCTTCAAATTTCATCTACGTACGTATATGTTTAGTCCCACATTACCTAGCCTTTGACCCCTAAACCTCTTTTCCACCTATAAATATAGAACCATAGAGCCTCCAAAAATCATCTGATTGGGGTTAAATCAATATTTTGGTTTGACTAGAGTCATTAAAGAAAAAATATTTTTTTCTCTTCTTCGGCGAGACTTCTGGAAATTGTCTCCTCTCTCCGAAGTCATGTTTTCTCTGCCTTATAAAGGTATCTTTCTTCGTTTTTTTCTTTTTATATTTCTATAGTTTATTATTTCTACACTAGTACGATAGAATAATTAGATTATCAATTAGTCTATGTATTTATACATTAGACCTAGATTTTCTTAGCCCTATCTATTTTTCTTCCGTAAAACAGCTTGGCCCTGATTTTTCAAATAGCCATAACTTTTTATTCGTTCATCCAAATTAGATGAAACCAGCGCCAATAGTTTTGTCTTGTTTTCACCTATCCAGTGAACCTGTCACATCAACTTTTTAAAATTTTGAAATTTATTCAGATGCATATTCAAACTTCTTTTAATCATAACTTTAGTTTTATAACTCCGATTTAGGTGATTCTTTTTGCAAATCGAAGCTTTTGACTTAAACTTTTTGATCAAGCCAAATTCACATAATTTTGGTACTGTTAGAAATTGTTTTATGTTGCAAGAGTTATTTGTTGGTTTTGATGTTTTCCGAACTGTCTTCTTCGTTCTTCCCGATCTTTTGAGTGATTGCTTATGTGTGGTTACTATTGCTTGCTCACGATAGATTGAACAGAGTGTGACGAGTAGAACTATCAGGAGTTATGAGTGCGAATCATCTTCGTCAACTTTACAAGGAAAGTTCACACTTTGATCATATCCCTTTCATACCCAGTTTTTATGCATTAGTTTCAACCCTCGAATATTGCACGAGTAGGATTTGTTAACTTGTGGGTATTGGGAAGTAGTTGATGAGGTAGGAACCTATTGTCTTGCATTCAACCCCTGGGAGTTACTACGTTATGCTTATACTGCTATGCTATGCTCGTAGACGTGGTTTGGTTTGAGTGAGTCATGACTGATGGGAGAGTTATTATTAATGGTTAACTTAAGGTGGCTACTTGAAAACACATCTGGGTGGAATGGTAGAGGCACCCTGGAGCACCCAGTGGTTTTCCCGGGCACCTGGAGAACCCAGTGTTTGCCGAGGGGATCCCAGAGGACCCATGTGATCACACTATGGAATTCCACCCAGGCTCAAAGGGATCATAAGATTATTCATGCTAGAAACTTCCGTGTGCAGCCACAAGCTATTATGCGCTCTAGCATAGTTGAGTATGTTGCATGACCTCTTTCAGTGGTGGGCTAGCAGATGTAGGGGAAAGTAGGTGTAACTGTCCACCCAGGGTAAAGAGTTAGTGCTTCTAAAAGGCTGTGTCTCAGTCATCCGTTTCTCAAACACCATGTAGTGCGAGAAATCCAACGGAGGAGATCGAGTCTTGTGGGGAAAAGTGCGCAAATCTCTGCAGAGTGTACAAACTAATCATGATTAGCCGTGTCCTCGGTTATGGACATCCTTAGTATCTGGTTCTTGAATTATCATGTTGATCTCATCACTTTATGTAATTAACTGGTTGGGTTAATGATTACTTTTAATTGGGATTAAGTTGGAGGAACCTTCTCAATGTTTTCAACAAACTTTGTAGTAAATAAAATATATTCCTTTGTTGTAGGAAAAAATGGGCCTTTCGCAAAAACATTATAACCATAGAGCTTCCACCAGCCAAATATGCATGTAGTGATAGCTATTATTCATGCTTGTCCTATGGTGTGAATTTGCCAGTACGTTCAATGTACTGACCATTTATGGATGCAACGTCTCATGTTGCAGGAATCTTACGACGAGTAAGTGATACGTTAGGGTTACGATTTCTACACTCAACTTTGCCGTTGGTGTTGATGGGAATCCACAACCTTGTTGTTACTTCCGCTATATGGATTGAGTTAATAGTATTTACGTTACTTTATACATGTGATTTACCTCTATTATAAATCCTCGAGTACTGTGTGTCAGCATACCGATCCAGGAATGACACTTAAGCACAGAGACTTGACCGTCTGAGGTCGGGTCGCTACAGTAGATCATGAAAAGAATGCTTTATGTGATGGTTACATTGTTGAATTCATTCATGATGCTACTGAAAATTATTATGAGGGAGGAACATATGCTTGTAGGAATTGCAATAATATCAAGTTTTCTCTCTATGTGCTTAGAGTTCTGAAGTTATGCTTGTTTTGCCTTCCTATGCTAGTTGATTATTGTTCCCATAAGTTGCTTGTTCACAAAATCCCTATGCATAGGAAGTGGGTTAGACTTAAATGTGCTAGTCATATTCTTCATGATGCTCTATTTATGTTTCAATTCTTATCTTTTATGTGAGCATCATTGAAATCATCATGCCTAGCTAGGGGCGTTAAACGATAGCGCTTGTTGGGAGGCAACCCAATTTTATTTTTGTTTCGTGCTTTTTGTTCCTATTTAGTAATAAATAATTCATCTAGCCTCTGTTTAGATGTGCTTTTATGTTTTAATTAGTGTTTGTACCAATTAGAAACTTTGGGAAGACTTGGGTGAAGTCCTTGCTATCTTGTTGTAAAAAAACAGAAACTTTAGTGCTCACGAGATTAGATGCCATTTTTTACTGGAGAGTGTGATTAAGTTGATTATTTTTTAAGATGATTAATAGACAAATTCCTCAGTTCCAACAATTTATTCGAGAATTTTTTGAGTTCCAGAAGTATATGTTTGATACAGATTACTACAAACTGTTCTGTTTTTGACAGATTCTGTTTTCATTGTGTTGTTTGCTTATTTTGATGAATCTATGAGTAGTATCGGAGGGTATGAACCATAGAGAAGTTGGAATACAGTATTAAACCAATATGAATTTAGAAAGAGTTCACAATAGTACCTAAGTGGTGATTTATTTTCTTATACTAACGGAGCTTACGAGTTTTCTGTTAAGTTTTGTGTTGTGAAGTTTTCAAGTTTTGGGTAAAGATTCGATGGACTATGGAATAAGGAGTGGAAAGAGCCTAAGCTTGGGGATGACCAAGGCATCCCAAGGTAATATTCAAGGATAACCAAAAGCCTAAGCTTGGGGATGCCCCGGAAGGCATCCCCTCTTTCGTCTTCGTCTATCGGTAACTTTACTTGAGGCTATATTTTTATTCACCACATGATATGTGTTTTGCTTGGAGCGACATTTTATTTTATTTTGTTTTTATTGTTGTTTGAATAATATCCCAAGATCTTAAATTATTAAATGTTATAGATTCTTCACATACTTACATAATTAATCAACTAATCATTGATCTTCACTTATATCTTTCGGAGTAGTTTGTCGTTTACTCTAGTGCTTCACTTATATCTTTTTAGAGCACGGTGGTGGTTTTATTTTGAAGAAATAGATGAACTCTCATGCTTCACTTATATTATTTTGAGAGTCCTAAACATCATGGTAATGTGCTTTGGTTATAAAATTAGTCCTAATATGATGGGCATCCAAGATGGGTATAATAAAAACTTTCATATAGAGTGCATTGAATACTATGAGAAGTTTGATACTTGATGATTGTTTTGAGATATGAAGATGGTGATATTAGAGTTATGCTAGTTGAGTAGTTCTGAATTTGAGAGATACTTGTGTTAAAGTTTGTGATTCCCGTAGCATGCACGTATGGTGAACCGTTATGTGATGAAGTCGGAGCATGATTTATTTTTTGATTGTCTTCCTTATGAGTGGCGGTCGGGGATGTGCGATGGTCTTTTCCTACCAATCTATCCCCCTAGGAGCATGCTCGTAGTACTTTGTTTCGATAACTAATAGATTTTTGCAATAAGTATGTGAATTCTTTATGACTAATGTTGATTCCATGGATTATACGCACTCTCACCCTTCCACCATTGCTAGCCTCTCTAATACCGCACACCTTTCGCTAGTATCATACACCCACCATATACCTTCCTCAAAACAGCCACCATACCTACCTATTATGGCATTTCCATACCCATTCTGAGATATATTGCCATGCAACTTTCCACCGTTCCGTTTATTATGACACGCTTCATCATTATCATATTGCTTCGCATGATCATGTAGTTGACATCGTATTTGTGGCAAAGCCACCATTCATAATTCTTTCATACATGTTGCTCATGATTCATTGCACATCCCAGTACACCGCCGGAGGCATTCACATAGAGTCATATTTTGTTCTAAGTATCGAGTTGTAAGTAAATAAACATGTGATTATCTTCATTATTAGAGCATTGTCCCATGTGAGGAAATGATAATGGAGACTATGATTCCCCCACAAGTCGGGATGAGACTCCAGACAAAAAAAAAAAAAGGGAGAAAATGCCAAAAAAAGAGAAGGCCCAACAAAACAAAAGAAAAGGAAAAAAGAAAAAAATGAGAGAAAAAGAGAGAAGGGGCAATGCTACTATCCTTTTACCACACTTGTGCTTCAAAGTAGCACCATGATCTTCATGATAGAGAGTCTCCTATGTTGTCACTTTCATATACTAGTGGGAATCTTTCATTATAGCACTTGGCTTGTATATTCCAATGATGGGCTTCCTCAAAATTCCCTAGGTCTTCGTGAGCAAGCTAGTTGGATGCACACCCACTTAGTTTCTTTTTTAGTTTTCATACACTTATAGCTCTAGTGCATCCGTTGCATGGCAATCCCTACTCACTCACATTGATATCTATTGATGGGCATCTCCATAGCCCGTTGATACGCCTAGTTGATGTAAGACTATCTTCTCCTTTTTGTCTTCTCCACAACCACCATTCTATTCCACCTTTAGTGCTATGTCCATGGCTCACGCTCATGTATTGCATGGAGATTGAAAAAGTTTGAGAACATCAAAAGTATGAAACTATTGCTTGGCTTGTCATCGGGGTTGTGCATGATTTATATATTTTGTGTGATGAAGATAGAGCATAGCGAGACTATATGGTTTTGTAGGGATAGCTTTCTTTGGCCATGTTATTTTGGAAAGACATGATTGCTTTGTTAGTATGCTTGAAGTATTATTATTTTTATGTCAATATTAAACTTTTGTATTGAATCTTTAGGATCTGAATATTCTTGCCACAATAAAGAGGATTACATACATAAATATGTTAGGTAGCATTCCACATCAAAAATTCTGTTTTTATCATTTACCTACTCGAGGACGAGCAGGAATTAAGCTTGGGGATGCTTGATACGTCTCCAACGTATCTATAATTTTTGATTGTTCCATGCTATTATATTATCAACCTCGGATGTTTTATATGCATTTATATGCTATTTTATATGATTTTTGGGACTAAACTATTAACGTAGAGCCCAGTGCCAGTTTATGTTTTTTCCTTGTTTTTGAGTTTCGCAGAAAAGGAAAACCAAATGGAGTCCAATTGACCTGAACTTCATGGAACTTATTTTTGGACCATAAGAAGGCCAGGGAGTAAAAGAGTTGGGCCATAAGAGTCCCGGGCTGCCCACGAGGGTGGGGGGCATGCCCACCCCCTGGGCGCGCCTCCCTACCTCGTGGAAAGACCGGAGACCCCCTGACTTGTTCCCGACTCCAACACCTCTTATATAACCTAAAACTTCCAGAAAGAAACCTAGATCGGGAGTTCCACCGCCAGAAGCCTCCATAGCCACCGAAAACCAATCTAGACCCGTTCCGGCACCTTGTCGGAGGGGGGAATCCCTCTCCGGTGTCCATCTTCATCATCCCAGCGCTCTCCATGACGAGGAGGGAGTAGTTCACCCTTGGGGCTGAGGGTATGTACCTGCAGGTATGTGTTTGATCTCTCTCTCTCTCTCGTGTTCTTGATTCGGCACGATCTTGATGTATCGCGAGCTTTGCTATTATAGTTGGATCTTATGATGTTTCTCCCCCTCTACTCTCTTGTAATGGATTCAGTTTTCCCTTTGAAGTTGTCTTATCAGATTGAGTCTTTAAGGATTTGAGAACACTTGATGTATGTCTTGCATGTGCTTATCTGTGGTGACAATGGGATATCACGTGATCCACTTGATGTATGTTTTGGTGATCAACTTGCGAGTTCCGTGACCTCGTGAACTTATGCATAGGGGTTGGCACACGTTTTCATCTTGACTCTCTGGTAGAAACTTTGGGGCACTCTTTGAAGTTCTTTGTGTTGGTTGAATAGATGAATCTGACATTGTGTGATACATATCATATAATCATACCCACGGATACTTGAGTTGACATTGGAGTATCTAGGTGACATTAGGGTTTTGGTTGATTTGTGTCTTAAAGTGTTATTCTAGTACGAACTCTGGGATAGATTGAACGGAAAGAATAGCTTCATGTTATTTTACTAAGGACTCTTGAATAGATCGATCAGAAAAGACAACTTTGAGGTGGTTTCGTACCCTACAATAATCTCTTCGTTTGTTGTCCGCTATTAGTGACTTTGGAGTGACTCTTTGTTGCATGTTGAGGGATAGTTATATGATCCAATTATGTTATTATTGTTGAGAGAACTTGCACTAGTGAAAGTATGAACCCTAGGCCTTGTTTCAACACATTGCAATACCGTTTTTGCTCACTTTTACCACTTGTTACCTTGTTGTTTTTATATTTTCATATTACAAAAACCTATATCTACCATCCATATTGTACTTGTATCACCATCTCTTCGCCGAACTAGTGCACCTATACAATTTACCATTGTATTGGGTGTGTTGGGGACACAAGAGACTCTTTGTTATTTGGTTACAGGATTGTTTGAGAGAGACCATCTTCATCCTTCGCCTCCCACGGATTGATAAACCGTAGGTCATCCACTTGAGGGAAATTTGTTACTGTCCTACAAACCTCTGCACTGGGAGGCCCAACAATGTCTACAAGAAGAAGGTTGTGTAGTAGACATCAGTTTGGAATATTTGGCTTCAGTTTTCTGAGCACTTGGGCTTCATCTTCCTCTGGAACTTCTGGCACTGGGCCTTGGTCTTCTATACAGCAGAAATTTTCCTGGTGGATCTCTTGGGAGCTGAAGTTTTGGGTGCAGCAGGTGGAGGTTTTGACTTGGGCTTGGAGGGAGCAGCACCAGTCTTAATGGCATCTGCCATCAATTTGTGAGACTTGGCAGGTGGTTCTTCTGCTTGCTGCTCATCATCATCATCATCCATCATCATTGATGGTCTGCCAATGACTCTGGCAACAGACTTCTTGACTCTCTCCTTCCTCTTTTTCTTTCCATCAACAACTTCATCTCCCTCTCTAGACTCAAGTGTGAACTCCATAGTCTCATGTGCAGCAGTAGATGTTCTCACTTTGTACATGGGAGCTCTCTTGGCAGGAGCCTTCTTCTGAAGGCCTGGCTTTGTGGTAGCAGCTCCAACATATTCTTTCTTGACCACTTTCTTCTTTGAAGTTACCTCTTCCTCAACAAAAAATCTTCATCCTCACTGTCAGAATTCCACTTCTTCCTCTGTCTCATAGCAGCTTTAGGCAAGTTGCTAGGAGTGCTCCTACAACCATCATCATAGTTGCTGCTGGGAATAGTGCCCTGACTGAGGTTGACCTGCTCCTCAGATCTGTTCTGACTATCAAAAGCCTCGGACATCTCTGTAAACTGACCCTGTGAATAGATGGATATGGGTAGAGTGGATGAACATCACAAAAAACATCTAGTTTTTGCAAAAAAATGAGTGAAAATCTTAATTTTAGTTTTCTGCAGAATGCATTTCGGAGCTACCAATATGATAATCTCGGTGACACCGAAGCACTTAACAGAGTCTAAACATGCAGTTTTGGTCAGACCGAGTTGCAGCTCGGTGACTCCGAGATGTTAGGGTTTCACTGATAAATTGCTTTCGATCTCACCAATCAGTACACTTCGGTCAAACCGAGCTGTACTAAGTGCAATGGCTAGGGCTAATCGGTGCGACCGAAAACTTCATTTCGGTCGGTCCGAGATGAGCTCGACGGAAACCTAACCCTAAGATTTTGCATCAAATCTAGTCCAAAGGAACTTTTGTATGGGTAGGGAGTTTTCAATCGTGGCAAGAATACAGACAATAACTTTGTGCATTGAATCGGATAAAGGAATTTTCACAAAGGGTTTGAACCATAACCTAACTCGGTGATAGTTCGCTACGGCAGCAACGGCGGAGAGGATTCCTATTGACGGCGGCGGAGACCTGTGGTGACGGCACACAGGTGGAGATGGCGACGATCTGGAGACCAAGAGGCGGCAACAATGGGGGCACGGGCTCAAGTGTTTGAAGGAATTTTCAAACGACGGGCCACGGTACATATACCCATTAGCTGTCGGTGGCGCCGGGTGGAACGTCTTGGTGGCACCGAGATGCAAAACTGCTTGCAGTTGCTACAACTCAGTGAGACCGAATCATTCTAATCAGTGGCACCGAGGTGAAAACCTAGATCAATCTAGTGGTTTCAGTGGGACCAAATATGAATGTGTTGGTCTGCCCGAAATTCACCAGAAGGTTTTGGAAGTCATCCCTTGACGGATCGGTGGCTCCGAGTGCTCCTCACCCGGAGGGTCCAAAAAAGACTTGTTAAATTTTTTTGATGTAGCATGATTAGAGTTTGGGAAGAGGAAAAGCATAGATAGCTAGAGGGAGTACTTAGGCATTCTTGTCCATCCATTTGGCAAAAAGAAACCAAACAATCAAAAACACAAATGGATGTCCTCGAATGGAGAAAATTATGCAACCAACATGCTCACACAATAAGATGGAAAATGAAATATGTGACAAAGCATGCACAACCAATATATCATCTATCAAGCAATTAGCAATGACTAGGTCATCTATATATGAGTATATTGACTGAGGAGTCAAATGAGAACATTTTATCGTAGGTCATACTCATCGTTTAAGAACAAGTGGGGTTACCACTTTTACATAAAGCATTGACGTGTTCACACCATTAGAGTTGCTTTAGCTCAATTTTTTAGAGCAAAGCTCCCCCTAGATGAGATATCCCCCCTAAGAGGGATGAACTAACCTTGGGTTTTGTCGATGATGACTTCATGTAGATGTTGAAGATGTGGATGCTCAATGTTGATGTAGATCTTTTGGAGCAATCCATTGGAGTGTTGCACATTTAATACCTATGTGGGTTAGTCCCACAAGGAACATACAAGGATATCCATAGACATAGAGTGAACTGCACATATGATGATGTCCATGAAAGCATTAGGTTACCTTGCCCCTTGTCTTACCAACAAGAGGGTTTGCGACTCCATGAACTAATGCAAGATATGAAAGTTGATTGCACATGTTCTTGCCAAAATGAATATGAGTGAAGTATGTCGGTGGAGTCACCCTCAAGAACACTCTACTTCTTCTTATTTGGGATCCACATCAACTTGATGGGAATCCTTGGAGTTGTAGCCGTACTTGATGAAGGAGAACTTGACATAGTCTTGGGAACCCACTTGACCATGGCCTTATGATGTAGGGTAGAACCCTAGGGCCTGATCTTTCACGAAATGGAGGGAGTCCCGTGAAGAACACGAGGAACACAAGGGGAAACGCGAGGGAAATCACGAGGGGAAACGAGAGGAAACACTCAAATCAACAAGAAACGATCACACATGTGCTAGATACTCGAAACACAAAGAGAGACACGATCCAAGGTTGATAAAGGACGATACATAGGGTAACTAGTTCATCTCCGTAAGGAGGTCTTGAGGGGTCTTCCCATGAAGGGGTCTTGAATCCAAGGTGGATCTTCTCCATAGAGGCCGCGGTCTCTCTTGATGGAGTAGATCCAGATGGATGAGAAAAACTCTATCTCAAATGAGCTAAACCTATGCTAACCCTAAAATGGAGGAGGGGGATGAGTATATATAGTGGTAGCCACAAAGGGGTAAGTGAGGGGCGAAAGGGTACATGGCCTCAGGCCAATTCTCTGCGCGCAGGCAGGGCCGGAAGTTCTGGCGACGGCTAGAAGTCCGGGCGCCAGAGGTTCCGGGTGAGGGTTCGGCCAGGGTCCGAGCTATCCAGAGAGTTGGCACACTCTTGGACGGCTTCCATGCGTCGAGGCCGGAAGTTCTGGGACGGCCAGAAGTTCCGGGTGCGGGAACTTCCGGGCAGGAGGCCGGTGTCGGATTCTGGGTTCCGGCAAACCCTTGAGGTTCGAACACTACGGTGCACACGAAGATCTCTATCTCCCTAGCTCGCTCTCGCCACAATCTCAAGGCCTAGCTCGCCGAACCCAAGGAACAAATGACACGAGATTTTATAACGGTTCGGGCCACCGTTGTGGTGTAATACCCTACTCCAGTGTGGTGTAATGGATTGCCTCGTGGGCTGAGAATGAACTAGTACAGTGGATGAGCAACCTCCTGAGGAGAGGTGTTCTTGAGCTCGATGAGATGATGTGCTTGCGGATGGTCTGAATGATCCGTCCCTTGCTATAGTGGTGGCTACTGGTTGGTCCTATTTATAGAGGCGCTAGTCCTCTTCCCAAATGTTTAGGCGGGAAGGGATCCCACAACGGCCAATTTCGAAGGGAGACAACTAGTACAAGTTATCCTGACAAAAGGTTGTCTTCGCCTTCCAAAGGCTATGGTGGTGAAGCCGCCATGGGATCCACAGTGACCTCCGTCCTACCGTCCTGCTGGTCTTGGTCTTGTTGCACCGATATGGAAACCTTTGCTTCATGCCTCGGGACTCCTCGCATGCGCCTGCTTCCTTGCACCAAAGAGGAAACCGGCACTCTGCGCCTGCTGGAGCCCGCCTGGCCTTGGTCGTCATGGCTCACGTCATGCGGACCTCGCGAGGTGCCCCTTGCATAGATATCTGCGCTCCTCGGGACCATCCTAGCAAGGCCGCCCCAGAGGAGGTCTTGGTGTTGTCCGCCTCGCGAGGCTTGGCCCCTCGCGAGGGTCTTGAGTGGTTGCTGATGAAGATGGGCCATACTAGGCCGTTGGTGGGACCACACCCTGGGCCATAAGCAAGCAAGTCTGGGTACCCCCGTTCCCAGGACGCCGACAGTAGCCCCTAGGCCCAAGGTGCGCTTGGACTTGGCTTCGAGGCGAAGCCAAAGGGCAAGTGCGGAGTGCCGCAGGCCCCAACCGCCTGCGGCCTCAATTGATGCATGGCGATTGATAGGTCGTGGGTGTCTCCGCTTCCCCCACACTGCCTCGGTAATTGCCCGACTTGACGAGACCCTGCTGCATGCAAAAGAAAATCATCATTACCTTAGATCATGGAGGCCGGCGGTTGGCCTCCCTCGGGCTATAAATGAGGAGAGGGGTGGATCCCCCGTTGCCCATCTCTTCATCCATACCGCTTGCTTCCTCTTCTTCCTCTTTGCTTTGCCGTGACACCCATGGCGCCGATACGGAGGTTCTCCGCCGCTGAGAAAGGGAAACCCCCCGCGAAGAGATTGGGCCACTCCCACCGAAGAAGAGGCTGGTCCGCCCCGCAACATCGCCGTGAGGCCGGAGGTGACGAGGCCTTGGTACGAGCAGCCTCCCCCGGTGTAGCGGCCCGACCCGAATGGATCAAGTATCTGTGCTTAAGTGTCATCCCTGGATCGGTATGCTGACACACACCGTACTCGAGGATTTATAACAAAGGTAAATCACATGTATAAAGTAACGTAAATACTATTACCTCAATCCAAATAGCGGAAGTAACAACAAGGTTGTGGATTCCCATCAACACCACCGGCAAAGTTGAGTGTAGAAATCGTAGCCCAAACGTATCACTTACTCGTCGTAAGATTCCTGCAACATGAGACATTGCAGCCATGTAGGTAAGTACATTGAATGTACTGGCAAATTCACCCCATAGGATAAAATGAGAATGACTATCTCTATATGCATATTTGGCTGCTGGAGGCTCTATGGTTATCATGTTTTTGCGAAAAGCCATTTTTTTCCTACTGCAAAGGAATATATTTTATTTAACTACCAAGTTGGTTGAAAAATTATTGAGAAGGTTCCTCCAACACAATCCCAATTAAAAGTTAACAACCCAACAAATTAATTAAGTAAAGTGATGAGATCAACATGATAATTCAAGAACCAGATACTCAAGATGTCCATAACCGGGGACACGGCTAACCATGATTAGTTTATACACTCTGTAGAGGTTTGCGCACTTTCCCCACAAGACTCGATCTCCTCCGTTGGATTTCTCGCACTACATGGTGTTTGAGAAACGGATGACCGACACACAGTCTTTCAGAAGCATTAACTCTAACCCCGGGTAGATAGTACCAACCTACATCCCCTACATCTACTAGCCTACCACTGGAAGAGGTCATGCAACTTACTCAACTATGCTAGAGCCCATAATAGCTTGTGGCTGCACACGGAAGTTTCTAGCATGAATAATCTTACAACATGATAATTCAAGAACCAGATACTCAAGATGTCCATAACCGGGGACACGGCTAACCATGATTAGTTTATACACTCTGTAGAGGTTTGCGCACTTTCCCCACAAGACTCGATCTCCTCCGTTGGATTTCTCGCACTACATGGTGTTTGAGAAACGGATGACCGACACACAGTCTTTCAGAAGCATTAACTCTAACCCCGGGTAGATAGTACCAACCTACATCCCCTACATCTACTAGCCTACCACTGGAAGAGGTCATGCAACTTACTCAACTATGCTAGAGCCCATAATAGCTTGTGGCTGCACACGGAAGTTTCTAGCATGAATAATCTTATGATCCCCTTGAGCCTAGGTGGCATTCCATAGGGTGATCACACGGGTACCCCGGGATCCCCTTGAGCAAGCACTGGGTTCTCCAGGTGCCCAGGCAAACCACTGGGTGCTCCAGGGTGCCCCAACCATTCCACCCAGATGTGTGTTTAAGTAGACACCTTAAGTTAACCATTAATTAATAATCTCACATCTGTCATGGATTCACTCAACTAATCCACGTCTACGAGCATAGTATAGCTGTATAAGCATAACGTAGAAGTAACTCCCAAAGGTTTGATATAAAGGACAATAGGTTCTACCTCAACATCTGCTTCCCAAAACACACATGTTAAACACATCCTACCATGCAATGTTTGAGGGTTGGAACTAATGCATTAAAACTGGGTAATGAAAAGTATGATCAAAGTGTAAACTTGCCTTGTACTGCTGATGAAGATGATTCGCACTCATAACTCCTGATAGTTCTACACGTCACACTCCGGTCAATCTAGCGTAAGCAAGCAATAGAAACCACACATAAGTAATCACTCAAAAGATTGGAAAGAACGCAGAAGAAAATTCAGAAAACATCAAAACCAAGAAAATAACTCTTGCAAAATAAAACAATTTCTAACCGTACCAAAATCATGTGAATTTGACCTTATCAGAAAGTTTAGGTCAAGAGCTTTGATTTGCAAAAAAATCAATTAAACCGGAGTTATAAAAGTCGAGTTATGACAAAAAGAAGTTTGAATTCAAATCTGTTTGAAAACAAATTTTAAACTTTCAAAAACGTGTTTAAGTTGTTTTATAGGATAGAGGAGATTATAATGAAGAAGTGGGCGTTGATTTCGTCGAATTTGGACAAGCGAGCAAAAAGGTGTGCTAGTTTGAAAAGCAGGGGCTAAACTGTAAATAAAACATCCACAAAGAAGTCCCTAACTAAAACTAACAGAAAAAGAAAAAGACTAAATAACGAACGTTCGCTATAGTGGCTTACAACACGAAAACCGTTAGCTACAAATCCTAAACTAGCGAACGTCCACTAATCAACCTAACTAATAAATAAAACTGGCTTTAGAAGAAAACTAGAGAAAACCAAAAAAATAAACCGGACCAGGGGCGGTTTATACCGGTTCGGGGCGGATCAAATTCGGCGGTGGCGGATCGGTCAACTCTGGCGGCTTTCCGCGGTGGGGGGGCGACGACGAGACGACCGCGGCGGGGTAGGCGAGCGGAGAGGAAGCGGTGCAGGGCGGTGGCAGCAGCCGCGCTAGCTACGTCGATGAAGTCCGGCGGCGGCAGGCGAGGCGTGGCTGCGGCAGCGATGCGAAGGAGAGAGAGAGGGTCGGGCCTCGCCTTTTATAGGCGGGGGGCGGGGGGGGGGGGGAAAGGTGGCCGGGGAGGACACAGCCGTCGAGGTCGGTGGCGGCGTCGTGGCGGCGGCGGACTCCCGAGCGGAGTCCCGCTCGACGATGGAGGAGGCGACCGGCGTGGGCTGGGCCATGGCCTGGCTCGGGCGCTGGGCCGGCCCAGTCGGCGATGGGGGAAGTTTTTTTAAAACAGAGGGAAAAAGAAAATAAAAAGAAAATAAAATTAAAGATAATATAGGCATATAATATATCAAAATTTTCATAAAAAGATTTTCTACGACTTGAACATTTTTCTAACATCAAATAAAATCCACACAAGTTTGAATAGAACAAATAGTGCTACTACTCTAATAAAAACCATTAAAAATCATTTTAAAATTACCAAAATGATTTCAAATTTACTTCTCTCCAATTTTCTGTTGTAGGGAATCATTTTACCCTATTTTCCATATATTTTATTTTTGGACAAAAATAATTTGAATAAAGTCCAAATAACTCCAAAATGAGAATAATTTATAAAAGGATTTCAAATTTGATCCTTTTAAACTTCCAACTCATATTTCATGTGTTTTGAAGAAGTCATTTTATCTTCTCTCATGAAAATCTTTGAGTTGCTTGAAGTTTCTGAATTTGAAATATTTCCAAATGAAATTCAAATATTTTCAAAACCCTTTTCATTTATTTAAATGTAAGAAGTCATGTCATCCTCTCTCTAGGGTTTTGTATTTGAAAAGAATTTGAATTCACGGAGATCATAAAAGGAAAAAAAAAAGTTTGGGAAAGTCCTTTTATTCCCTCTCATTTAACTTCCAAAAAGATTTTGAATTTCACTCAATTTCACGCAAACAATCATACAATCAATCAAAACTATCTATTTAGTATAACATTCCAAAATTTAGAATTTTGGGATGTTACAAATCTACCACCCTTAAAATGAATCTCGTCCTCGAGATTTGGAGAGGCTAGCAAGAAATAGGTTAGGTTTGGGGGGTCTTCTCAAAATCCATCGATCGTCTCCGGGGTCTTTGGTGCTACCACCCTTAGAAGCATGGTTATGGTTCCATCAAAAGTCATATACTTCATCCTTGTTCTTGACAGTGTCGGTCTTCTCAGATTTTCGGAAAAATTCCTTCTCTGGGATCTTCTGGTACTGGCATAACCTTTACCGCAATTCTTCTATCCTTTCATCCTGGTAAGGTTTTTCTGTGACTGGGTCTTCTAAGCTGACAGGGTCTGGTGCCAATACTAAACAATTATCGATATCTCATGGTGGTCATCAAACAATTTGACTGGGTCCCTGCAGGGAATGGGTCTGGGTTGAACCTCACCATATGACCTACGATTGGCAACAGCTTCCTTGTACAAGGGAAAATTGTCATACCATTCTAAGGTTTAAAAAAGGTTTTGATTGTCGTTGCTCTACTATGGGTAAGTCACTCAGATTTTACCATCCCATATAGCAAGGCAAATAAAAAGAGTAAGTCGATATGGTGATCAATCCATCCCGCACCCAAAATCATTACCTTGTATATGGTTTAGCGAATCTCGTATTCTAACACTCGGTCATCCTCATAAGCATTGCAGAATTTCTCTTATCGACAAACCAAGTTTGGATAAATCCATGGATTCTGCAAACCAACCAAACACCTATCGTTCTTTCACAACTCTCAGGTTTTGTGTTACTCCTATGAAATTGTCGATGGGTAACATCGTAATCTCTTCCAGGGTTTTTCCTTCAGCAAGAGTGTGCTTGCTTCTTGGCAGGTCCTGGAGCCTGTGGGTTATGGCCCATCGCATCACTTGTAATTCTTGTACTCATCCTCAGGGGCAACTCATCATTATTCCAACATCCAGCTTCCTAGAATTCTTAAGTCCATCTAATGGTACTGTCTCCCTTCCTTCTATTGGCACCAAACTAAGACGTGATTACTCAAACTCATCATGGAGTTACAATTGCTCCATATTACCAACACTATCCCTCCTTTATAGCCAATAGTACTTCATCCCTTCATAATCTTGGGGTATCCCACATATCGAGATAAAACTCATACTTATGTTATCTGTGGTCCACTCCGTGGAGTATCATTATTCTTTCTAGGGGTCAAGTTTCCTCACAGGGTACTACCACCCTTGAAATGCACATATTCTTCCATAGAGCATATTTCTTATATCCTCGGAAATGGTCAAAATCTTTCTCCAT
Source organism: Triticum urartu (assembly GCF_003073215.2). Taxonomy (NCBI): domain Eukaryota; kingdom Viridiplantae; phylum Streptophyta; class Magnoliopsida; order Poales; family Poaceae; genus Triticum; species Triticum urartu. The sequence goes on along the minus strand of NC_053025.1, from coordinate 360,197,290 downwards.
AGAGTAACAATTCATAAAATTTCAAATCAGTACCAACGAGGCTAACTTTATTGATTCCAAGTTATTACAATCTCCTGCATTTCCATTACATGCCTCAACTCAACACTTCAATATAAAAGAATTGTCCCCACTACTACTACTATATTCCTTTTGTTCAAAACTCAACTATTTAGCACAATCCTCCTTCTCTTTGGGACAATCTCTGGCAAGGTGCCCTGCTTCATTACAACAAAAACATATTACTTCTGACAAGTCTCAAGGTTTTCTTTTTGGGCAACCGCTGAAGTAGTGCCCTGACTCCTTGCACCTGAAATAAGTGATATGACTCAGGTTCTTCCTGGAATCCAATCTATTTCTCTTCCTGGACTTTTTTGTTCCAATCAGGGCTTCTATTTCCTATGGGTCATACTCTACTTCCTCAGTCAGGAATTCTACTAGATCCCCATTCAAACAATTCTGGGAGATGTGCCCTTCTTCTCCACATGAATAGCATGACTTGGTGCAGGGTTTAATTGGGTCTGCTTTGGGTGTGTCCTCCACCTCTTCCTTCATCACCGGTTCTTCAAAAATTTCCATGAGGGCTCCTTTCATTTTTTCTTTATTATGTTGGATAGTTCATTGTACCATGGGGTAAATGTGCCACCGAGCAGGATAGTGGGTAGTCCCTTCACACAAGAAACAAGTAATCTGTCTAGTTGGGCATTCTTTAGCTGGGTGACTTTCTTCACAATGAGGGCATTCATCCTTGTGTTCTTTATGGTTGTGCCCTATTTCTCCACAGAGCTTGCATGCATAAGGCTTATTCATATCATTTCCATAAGGCTTCAATTTTTGGGACACAAACCGAGACTTTAGCAGGGTCAACTTAAATTCTTCCCAAGTGGTTACTCTTTGCCACCCATTGATGGTTTGGTACATCCTCCACCAGGTAGCAACACCTCTTTCAAAGCACTAAAGAGCACGCTGGGCCATATCCTTTCCGGCTATAGTGTTATTCTTCATGTGACCTTCCATGTTCTGAATCCATCGGTCCGTCTCCAACTGACTTATCGGTCCCGGAAATATGAGTTCATCTCCATTCATCCGCTATTGGGTCCATGGGTTTTGGGGGTAAGATAAGAGAGATAGGGAGGGATACACACAATACAAACAATACTTTTTGAAAAGACGGATTTATTTTGTGGCTGTCAGAAAAAACATCAAACAAATGACAGCTCACAAACGTCGCATCTAACATAGGTATATAATAGGGGTTTGGTCTTCTAAAGGCTATAAATCTTCAAAGCCGTCAAACTCTTCATGTCTCGTTCCTGACTCCGATGGCTTCTTCCAATCGTGCTTGTCCTTCTCAAGTTCTTTTCTAGATCAACTCTGTTGACGCGAAGTCTCTCGTGACATCCTTTAATATTCTATAGTTGGTTCCAAACTTATGGGTTTCAACATCCTTGGCATGAACCATGGTCCTACTGTCCTTCAGTTCCTGACGAATCTCCGGCATCTCGAGGTTATGCTCCTCCAGCTTGGCTATTTTTAGCTTATGGGTCCTAAGCTCTTCACGAAATACTTCCTTGTCAAATATGGCTTCCTAAAGGTCTATCTTAGAATTCTTGATGTAATACTCCCGATCCTGGTGATACACCAGTTAAGGTTAAAATTTCATCTTTTGCTGATAGGTGCTCCATTAGCCTTCTACCATCCAATCCTTCCGAAGAAATGCATGCTTAACTCAGCACGGTGAAAATAGCATAAGCGGGCGATAACATCATGGATAGCCGTGTTTCTGCTCTTGTCATTTTCATGAGCTATCATTCCATAGTTGATATCTCCTCCATTAGGGTTTTCTTGACAAAAACTTTGAGTTCTAATGCTCCATGTTCCGGTCTTACTCTAATACACCTTAATCTCGGGTATTGACAGCCTCAATAGTCTGACTAATTCCATACGGGTAACTTTCCTAGGTCATACCACTCTGGAAATTCTTCAGAGCCTTCAAATTCTCCTAGTCTTCAGAGTCCTCAATGGTTTTAGTTTCCATTGTTATAATGCACGGCAAAATACTCTTCATTCTGATGTGGTCTTAGTTGTCCGATATCTTGTACTTCTTGGAGTGGCCTCATCAGTCGAATCTTCGTGTGGTCAGAAGGGGAAAGGGGTATAGTTTAACTAAAAGGGAATATTTGATAAAGCTCACAAAAGAAGAGAGGTAAAAGATACTTTGAAAAAAAAGTTTAGAGAAAATCCTTCCTATGGGCTTGCTAGTTTCTAGGGGTCACGTCCTACAGTCAACATGTTCTCTGATACCATCTTGTAGCGACCCGACCCAAATGTATCAAGTCTCTGTGCTTAAGTGTCATCCCTGGATCGGTATGCTGACACACACAGTACTCGAGGATTTATAACAGAGGTAAATCACATGTATAAAGTAACATAAATACTATTACCTCAATCCAAATAGCGGAAGTAGCAACAAGGTTGTGGATTCCCATCAAAACCAACAACAAAGTTGATTGTAGAAATCATAACCCTAACGTATCACTTACTCATCGTAAGATTCCTGCAACATGAGACGTTGCAGCCATGTATGTCAGTACATTGAATGTACTGGCAAATTCACACCATAGGATAAAATGAGAATGGCTATCTCTATATGCATATTTGGCTGGTGGAGGCTCTATGGTTATCATGTTTTGCGAAAAGTCAATTTTTCTCTACTAGAAAGGAATATATTTTATTTAACTACCAAGTTGGTTGAAAAATTATTGAGAAGGTTCCTCCAACTCAATCCCAATTAGAAGTCAACAACGCAACAAATTAATTAATTAAAGTGATGAGATCAACATGATAATTCAAGAACCAGATACTCAAGATGTCCATAACCGAGGACATGACTAACCATGATTAGTTTATACACTCTTTAGAGGCTTGCACACTTTTCCCCACAAGACTCGATCTCCTCTGTTGGATTTCTCGCACTACATGGTGTTTGAGAAACGGATGACCGAGAAACAGTCTTTCAAAAGCATCAACTCTAACACCGGGTAGACAATATCAATCTACATCCCCTACATCTGCTAGCCTACCACTAGAAGAGGTCGTGCAACTTACTCAACTATGCTAGAGCCCATAATAGCTTGTGGCTGCACATGGAAGTTTCTATCATGAATAATCTTATGATCCCCTTGAGCCTGGGTGGCATTTCATACGGTGATCACACGGGTACTCCGGGATCCCCTTGGGCAAGCACTGGGTTCTCCAGGTGCCCGGGCAAACCACTTGGTGCTCCAGGGTGCCCCAACCATTCCACCCAGATGTGTGTTTAAGTAGCCACCTTAAGTTAACCATTAATTAACAATCTCACATCGGTCATGGATTCACTCAACCAATCTACGTCTACGAGCATAGCATAGCCGTATAAGCATAACGTAGAAGTAACTCCCAAAGGTTTGATATAAAGTAAAATAGGTTCTACCTCAACATCTACTTCCCAAAACCCACATGTTAAACACATCCTACCATGCAATGTTGAGGATTGGAACTAATGCATAAAAACTGGGTAATGAAAAGTATGATCAAAGTGTGAACTTGCATTGTACTATTGATGAAGATGATTCGCACTCATAACTCCTGATAGTTCTACTCGTCACACTCCGGTCAATCTAGCATAAGCAAGCAATAGTAACCACACATAAGCAATCACTCAAAAGATCGGCAAGAACGTAGAAGACAATTCGGAAAACATCCAAACCAAGCAAATAACTCTTGCAACATAAAACAATTTCTAACAGTACCAAAATTATGTGAATTTGGCCTTATGAGAAAGTTTAGGTCAAGAGTTTCTATTTGCAAAAAGAATCAATTAAATCAGAGTAATAAAACTCATTGTATGACAAAAAGAAGTTTAAATTAAAATCTATTTGAAAAGAAATTTTAAACTTTCAAAAACATGTTTAAGTTGCTTTACAGGATAGAGGAGATTACAACGAAGAAGTGGGAGTTGGTTTCATCAGATTTGGACAAGCGAGCAAAAAGTTGCGCTAGTTTGAAAAGCAGGGTCTAAACTGTAAATAAAACATCTACAAAGAAGTCCCTGACTAAAACTAACAGAAAAAGAAAAAGACTAAATAACGAATGTTCGCTATAGTGGCTTACAAGACGAAAACCGTTCGCTACAAATCCTAAACTAGCGAACGTCCACTAATCAACCTAACTAATAAATAAAACCGGCTTTAGAAGAAAACCAGAGAAAACAAAAAACATAAACTGGACTGGGGGAGGTTTATACCGGTTTGACGCGGATCGGATCCGGCGGTGGCGGATCGGATCCGGCGGTGGCGGATCGGTCAACTCCGGCTGCTTCTCGCAGCGGGAGGGGCGTCGGCGCGGGGCGGCGAGCGGTGGCGGCGGTGCGCGGCAGCAGCGGCGCAAGGCGGCGGCAGCGGCGCGAGTTGCGGCGGCGAAGTCCTGCGGCGGCGGCGGCGGCAGTCAAGGCGCGGCTGCGGCAACGATGTGAAGGAGAGAGAGAGAGGGTCGGGCCTCGCCTTTTATAGGCGGGGAGGCGTGGGGAGGGGGCAGAGGAGGCCGGGGCAGACACGGCCGTCGAGGTCGGCGGCAGCGGCGTGGCGGCGGCGGACTCCCGAGCGGAGTCCCGCTCGGGGACGGAGGAGGCGAGTGGCATGGGCTGGCCCGTGGCCTGGCTCGGGCGCTGGGCCGGCCCCGTCGGCGACGGGGGAAGTTTTTTTAAACAGAGGGGAAAAGAAAAGAAAACGAAAATATAATATAATATAATATAATATAGGCATATAATATATCAAAATTTTCAGAAAAAGATTTTCTACGACTTGAACATTTTTCTAACATCAAATACAATTCACACAAATTTAATTAAAACAAACAGTGCTACTGCTCTAATAAAAACCACTAAAAATCATTTTTTTAAATGCCAAAATGATTTCAAATTTATTTCTCTCCAATTTTCTGTTGTAGGGAATCATTTTACCCTATTTTCCATATATTTTATTTTTGGAGAAAAATAATTTGAATAAAATCCAAATAACTCCAAAATGAGAATAATTTCTAAAGGGATTTTAAATTTGATCATTTTAAACTTCCAACTCATATTTCATGTGTTTTGAAGAAGTCATTTTATCTTCTCTCATGAAAATCTTTGAGTTGCTTAAAGTTTCTAAATTTGAAATATTTCCAAATGAAATTCAAATCTTTTCAAAACCCTTTTAATTATTTAAATGGAAGAAGTCATGTCATCCTCTCTCTAGGGTTTTGTATTTGTAAAGAATTTGATTTCACGGAGATCATAAAAGCAAAATTTTTTTTTGGGAAAGTCCTTTTATTCCCTCTCATTTAACTTCCAAAAAGATTTCGAATTTCACTCAATTTCACACAAACAATCATACAATCAATCAAAACTATCTATTTAGTATAATATTCCAAAATTTAGAATTTTGGGATGTTACACCCGGCTACCTGCTACCCTTGTACGCTCGGGCAGAAGGCTCCGGAGGAGGAGGCAGCGACGGGAGCCTCCCGCGCCAAGGTCGTGGTAGTCGTGTCATAGTGGCCCACGCCGCCGCCCCGCGAACCCACGCCGAGGGCTCCTCGTGTGAACTCGTGGTGTGGGCGGCGATGCCACCGCGCACGTGGATCCGATTCCCGCCATTCTTTGCCAAAGTGATGCCGCCAAAGGGGCCGCTCGAGCTGTGGTTGTAGCACGCGGAGTGCGGCACCCCGACGACGGGAGCAGAGGTTGAGGCCGTCTGCCATGGCAAAATCTTCATGACCCGCGGATGGGGCGACGTTGCCTGTGTCTGCCGCACGGAGGGGGCCCTCACCATCCATTTTGAGTACGGCGGCCCCTCCACGATGTTCTTCAAAGTCTTTGATGAGGAAGGCTGCCGCCTGGTGTGCTGTCCTGAAGGGGATCACCAAGACAGCGCAGGGGCAGGCGCTGGGCCCGCCCGTGGTCCTGCCGACGACGCCCCCAGCAGCAGCAATGGTGCCTGGGAGTCCAGCGACTCTCCCGAGCCGGACGAGACTCCGGAGACGAGCGACTACAGCTATGTGCCCCCGAGCTCACGCTGTGCCCGGAGTGCAGCAGCGGCATCCGCTCGTCGTCACCACCGATCTAGATGGGGTTGGCGTCAGCCCCTCGTGGACCACTGTTGATGATGGCGCCGGCAGTGATACTTGTAGATAGGGCTCCTAGAAAACTTCCTGCTTTTGTTCCCTACGAGGAATCGAGATGAACCCCGTGGGGGTGTGTAAAGATTCTGTAATGCCTATGCATTAATATCATTTTCATTGTGAAATTCGTGATTGCATGTCTCGCTTCGGCATTGTCCCCCTTTTTGTCCTCGCTGTAGCTTAGTGATCTACGCCGATAAGTCCTAGTCCCTAGGCAGGCTTCAGCCATCGCTAGTATGCCAGGTCGCGATGCCGTGGTCAAGGCCAGGAGGTGAGCGGCCCGAGGTCCGGTAAGAGCTCCTGAGGCGCGATGCTCAAGAGGTCCCCCTTAGAGTGCAAGCAGCTCCCTAAAGATAGAAAAGGAAGGCGGGATTGCCGGAGCAAGGCTGCAGGAGCCGAAAATCCTAAGTCGCGAGCTGGGCTACCTTGGATACGTGACTTATCTTAGCAATCATGGATTGGTTCCTTGCGTGGCTCCCGGTTCATGGGCCGCTGATGGCGATGCTGCCAGGTTGTGTCCATGCCAGCTCCCACCCTTCACACTTTCCTGTGTGCTCTGCGTCCTCGGGTCTCGACCCTCGAGCGAGCTCAGCCGCCGCTGGTATGCCAGGTCGCGATGCCGGGATGAAGGCCAGGGGGTGAGGGCTGGAGAGTCAGTAAGAGTTCCTGAGGCGTGATGCTTAGGAGCCCTCCCTTTAACGCCCAAGCGAAAAGCATGAAAGGGAGCAGCCGGTGAGACCTCTTGTAGCTAGGCTCCAGAGGTTCCTACGGGTTAGTGTGAGAGAGAGTAGACCATAGCTACGCTTGCCAGCCTGCCATTGCTCCTTCCGCGAGAAGATGAAGGCACTAACGATCTGGTGAGATGGCGTACACGGAGCGGGCCGCGAGCTAGAGCTCGATCGCACTGGTTTATCAGTGTTGCAGGGACGGACCCAAGCACAAGCACCGTGCCAGCATGTGAGTCTCTCGTTGCAGGATAAGAAAGTGACTGATCAGCAGCGCGGGAGGCCGCGATGAGCAAGCACCAGGTGAGTAGTGATTATAACGCAATTCATGCAAGAGGCAAACTAGTTCAGATAGATGCAAGAACGATTCATGCCAATGGGACGGACCCGAGCGGCCTACGGATGATGCAGCCCGTGAGGCGCTCCCAACAGAGTAAGCTAAAGATGCAAAAGGATACACGCCGCAGGGACATGCCCATGCGACTTGGGGATAATGCTGCCCGAAGGGCGCCCCTCACTGAATGAACTGGAAAGAGTCACCTGATACCGTGCTGGAGTGGTGTCGGGGCAGCTGAAGATGCGCGTCGGAGGAGTTGCTCCTCACGAGCCGCCAGGGTCCTGAGCCTCGGGAGGCTCCGCAGGCCCAGGTGGCTCCTGAAGAACTATCGCGATCTCCGATAGGACAATGTGATGCCTGGACTCCTGAGCCGCCAGAATGCTCCACAGGTGGCGCTGGAAGGTGGCAGCCGCGTTTGGCAGGTCGAGAGGCATGTGAACGTAGCTATGGGGGGGGCCCTCGCACCTCCCAATGCGCGAATGCCAGAAACGTCCCTGAGATGCGGCCCTGTTGAGCCCTGGGGTGTCGATGTAGACGCGCAGCCCGCCGCCCTCGCCAGGGTGGGGAGCTGCGCTGGGTGGTGGGCAACGATCGCCACATATGGTCCTTGCCTCTTGAAGCTCCTGGATCGCCTTGGTGATGAACTCCTAAGTATAAGGCATTCCATGCCTCGTGTCCTCTTGAGGGAAACATGCGGCGAAGCATGCCTCCACATGGTGCCCGAGCGCCTCCCTCGTGATGACGGCTAGGTCTGAGGCCCTCCAGAAGAGAGCCCCCGAGCCCAGCCCGAGGAGGGCACTAGGCATGCCTTCCTATGCGAGGGAAGGAGGCGTCCCATCTGCAGGCGCAACTCCTGAGGTGGTGCCGCTGGAGACGCCGCCCTCCTGAGGCCCTTGATGGAGTAGCTGCTTCTTCTTATTAGGGTTGGCCTCAGGAGGGTACAGGGTACCTTCTTTGTCGGGGTCTTCGGTCGCTGCAGCTTGGTAAGTGCGCTCGAGGGAGGACATCGCATCTCTTTCCTCCCAGGCGACCGAGATGACGGTGCCACTTCCTGGCATCTTGAGGATGTTGTAGTCGTGGCGGGTCGCTGCCATAAACTTGGCCAAGGCTGGATACACAAGGATGGCATTGTACGGCAGGCAGATGTGGGTAACGTCGAAGTCGATGAGCTTGGTGCGGTAATTGTCACACTGGCCGAAGGTGACAGGGAGGCGGACCTGCCCTATCGGGGTGGTGGAGCCGTCGGTCACTCCTGAGAAAGGCTTGGTAAGCTGTAGTTGATCGTATGGCACCTGAAGGTTGTCGAATGTCTCAGCGGACAGGACATTGAGCCCTGTGCCGCCGTCGATGAGGGTCTTGGTGACTTGAACGTTGCTGATGACAGGTGAGAAGAGCACCGGGAGGGCGCCGGTAGTCGCCGCGCACTTGAGTTGGTCCGCCGAGCTGAAGGTGATGGTGCACTTGGACCACCTGAGCGGGCGCTGTCGGATTTCGGGTTCCGGCAGACCCTTAAGGTTCGAACTCTGGGGTGCGCACGGAGATCTTTCCCCTACCAACTCATGCTTCTATGACTCGCAAGAAATCTAGACTGGGAAGAAGAACACTCAAGGACACGAGGTTTATACTGGTTCGGGCCACCGATGTGGTGTAATACCCTACTCCGGTGTGTGGTGTGGTGGTTTGCCTCAGGGCCTGATGATGAACAATACAGGGGAAGAACGGCCTCGCGAGAGGTGTTCTTGAGCTGCTGCGGTGTGTTCTACTCGGTCCGGATCCCCCCCCCCCCTCTATGGTGGCTAGTCCTACTTATAGAGGCCCTGGTCCTCTTCCCAAAATATGAGCGGGAAGGGCGCCAACAATCGGCCATTTTGAAGGGGAACATCCAGTACAAGTTATCCTGACCAAAGGTAGTCTTCGGCTGCCTAAAGCACTGGTGATGACGCCGTCTTGGGCTCCATGGTGACCTCCATCCTGCCGCTCTGCTGGTCTTGGTCTCGTTGCACCGGAATGGTAACCTTTGCCCGATGCCTTGGACTGTGCTTGCTCCCTTTGCACCGAAGGGGAAACGAGGACACTGCACGGGCCAGCACCCGCCTGATCTCGATCGTCATGGCTTGCGTCACGGGCTCCTCGCGAGGTGCCCTTGCCTTGATCTCTCCGCCTCCTCGCGAGCCTGCCTGATGAGGCTGCTCCTGAGGAAGCTTCCTGTCGTCCGCCCCACAGGGCTTGGCCCCTCGCGAGGGTCTTGAGTTTAAGCTGATGAAGCTGGGCCGCACTGGGCCCCCACTCGAGCCACGCCGCAGGCCGCAGGCAGGCAAGTCTAGGGACCCCCATTCCCAGAACGTCGACAGTAGCCCCCGGGCCCGAGGCGCGCCCGGGCTGGGCCTAGCAGAGAAGAGAAGGGGCAAGCGCGAAGCGCCGCAGGCTCCAATAGCCTGCGGCCTTGGGCGCCGCGTGGCGAAAGATTGGACATGGGCGTATGCGCTTCCCAACAACGCCTCGGCAACCGCACGCCTTGACAAGTCCATGCATGCAGAGAAATGGGTCATGATTACCTGCGATCATGGTGGTCGGCGGTTGGCCTTCTCCAGCTATAAGTACGGGACTGTGCGAGCCTCGTTAGCTTATCCCTTCCTGCTACTCATTTTCTACTTCTTGGCTACTCGCCATTCCCATGGCTCCGCCGAAGAGATTCTCGGCCGCGGAGAAAGGAAAAGCTCATCCGGCAGGGCCAGACTCCCCACCGACCAAGCGCGGCCGGGGCCGCCCTCGCAAGAACCCCGCGGTCCCTGTAGTGGCTTCTCGTGGCCATGGAGGCGGTTCCCTGCGTGGTGGTGAGCGCTCGATTGCTGATGGGAGGCACGCCGTGGCCGCGAGGCCCCCAGGCCGCGCTTTCGCTCGGCGGAGGTGCTGCCGGAGTTCGTTGTGTGGTCGGCGGACCCGACCAGCACCTGGATCCAGCTCCCCTGTTTCTTTGTAGGTGAACTGTCGGCCGGAGCTCGGGACGGCCTCTGGCTTCAGGCAGATGGTTGCTGCAGCAGGGCCTCCTGGGCTTTGCTGGAGGTCTCCGCTTCTAGGAATGCGGTCCTGACCCGCGGCTGGCAAACGTTTGCCCGTGCGCGCGGCCTGAGCCGGCAGTGCACCCTCCACTTCAAATTCGATGGCGACGCCACCCTCTACGTGAGGGTGTTTGGGGAAGACGGTCGCCGCACTGGGTGCTGCCCCGAAGACAATGACCGCGGCCGCCTGCCCAGCCCCGGTGCTGACCAAGATGAAGGCGGCGGCCGGCGTGTAGGCGGCGGCGCTCGGGGCTCGCCAAGCTTCGGTGACTCTCTCTCAGGCAGCAGCTCCTCCAGCGGTGGCCGCGACTAGCCCCCGCACCGTCGTGCCCGCCTGGGTGAAGTTAGCGGGTCTGCCCGCCATCGCGCCCCGGTGAAGCGAGAGGAGGGATCTGCCTGAGCCCCCAGAGGCAGCTCGAGCTTTCGCCGCAAGTTGGTGCCGAGCAAGTCGTGCCCATTTTGTTTTTCTTCTTTCCCTGCGCGGAAAAAGAAGGTAGTGTAGGGCCCCGCGGGGGCGTGTTAGAACTGTTATTGTTGATCATCGTGCTGCTTCCGCTATTTCTGCGCTATGTTTCTGCGCCGCGTGCCCATGTGCGGGATTTATTTAGCTCAGTGGGGCTTGACGCGGTCCTCGCCTCCCGAGGCTGAGGCCTCGCCGCACACTTCATGTCCTGCAAGGATTAGCAGGAGGAGTAGCCTTCGGTATGGTTGTGGGGGCAATCAGCCCAGGTCCTGCGCTCGTGTCGCGATGCCCATGGGGCATGAACTGGGAGGGGTGCTCCCGCAGTGGACCCGGACAGGAAAGCTTCAAACGATCGGGGCAGAAAGCACTCGCGAGGGCACCCGCGAACCTCCCTCACGAGATTTGCGAGAGAAAATGAGGCAAGTGGGTGAAAAATATAAAGAGTCACAAGCCTGGGACAAAAACAACTCCAGTAAAACTTCAAACAGGAACGAACAAGCCAACTGCAGAAAGCAAATGAAAAAGCCGCGTCCGGCACCTATTCTAGTCTTCGACATCTTCTCACCAGCGCGGAGCTAAGTGCTGCCACTAGGCATGGGCGGGAGCCCCTGAGGCCCGAGGGCGGCACTCCGGAGACTCCGGGGCATGTACAGCCCCACTCATTATTACGTGAGAGTGTCACGGGTGGCGAGCTTCACAGGCATTGGCCTTCTTCATAGGCACCGGGCCTTTCCCAAAATGCGGCAGCTTCACAGGCATTGGCCTTCTTCATAGGCACCGGGCATTTTCCAAAATGTGGCAGCTTCATAGGCATTATCCTTCTTCACAGGCACCGGGCCTTTTCCAAAATGCGGCAACTTCACAGGCATTAGCCTTCTTCACAGGCACCGGGCCTTTTCCAAAATGCGGCAGCTTCACAGGCATTGGCCTTATTCACAGGCACCGGGCCTTTCCATAGGCGCTAGGCCTTGCTCAGGGATAGAACCTTCGGAGATGTTGAATGTTCCATGCGTTGTGGACGGGTACCCCCTCCGGGGTCTCCAAGCGCGCGGAGCCAGGCCTGGAAACATGAACAACCTTGAATGGGCCCTCCCACATGGGAGAGAGCTTGTGCAGCCCATCCCTGGAGAGAACCCGTCTGAGCACGAGGTCCCCTACCTCAAGAGTTCTGGGGCGGATGTTGCAGCAGTGGTATCACCGCAGCGCCTGTTGATACCTTGCGCTCGTAGAGCGGCTTCTCGACGGCGTTCCTCCCCCAGCACGAGATCTGTCCCCCGCATGGCGTCCTGCTGCGTCTCGTCGAACGCCAGGACCCGTGTGGAGCGACGCCTGACCTCGTGAGGGAGGACAACCTCTGCTCCGTATACGAGGAAGAACGGGGTCTCGCCAGTCAACTTGGCTGCGGTTGTGCGGATAGACCACAACACGGACTGGAGCTCGTCGTACCAGCCCCTGCAGCAAGCCTCCAGCTTCTTCTTGAAGGTCCTGGCTTTGAGGCCCCTCAAGACATCCGCGTTAGATCGCTCGGCCTGGCCGTTGCTCCGGGGGTGTGCCACCGAGGCGTAGCATATCTGCGTTCCAAGGTTAGCACAGTACGTTTTGAAGAGATTACTGGTGAATTGCGAACCGTTGTCGGCGATGATACGGTTAGGCACCCCAAACCGGCTCACGAGACCCTTGATGAACTTGACTGTGGAGCCTGCTGGGATGGTGCGGACAGCTTCAACCTCAGCCCACTTGGTGAACTTGTCCACAGCGATGTTGAGGTAGCGATAGCCCCCTGGCGCCCGAGGGAACAGGCCCAGAATGTCTAGCCCCCAAACTGCGAACGGCCACGAGAGGGGTATAGTCTATAGACCCCCCCGCCGGCTGATGGATCTGCCTAGCATGGAACTGGTAGGCGTCACAAGCCTTCACCAGCTCAACGGCGTCGCTGAGTGCTGTGGGACAGTAGAATCGACTGCAGAACGCCTTGCTGACGAGGGTTCGTGACGATGAGTGGTGCCCACAGTCCCCGCCGTTTATGTCCGCCAACAGCTCCTTCCCTTGCTCTCTATAGATGCAACGTAGGGACACGTCATTAGGTCGCTTCCGGTAGAGCTCCCCATCCTTGATGCAGTAAGCCGTGGCCTGCCACGCTACACGCTCTGCCTCCTCCTCGCTCTCCGGCAGGGTCCCTTGCATCAAGTAGTTCTTGATCTCTGCGATCCAACACCCTTCCTGAGGCTCTAGCGCGAGGAGCAGGCGTGCCCCTGAGGCCAGGCCGTAGGCCGGAGCTCCCGAGGTAGGCGGCTGAGGGAGCTCCTCCCTTGGTTGCGCCGTGCTCGATAGTGACGGTGCCGCCGAGGGTTTGAAGAGCCGCTCCTCGAAGACGCCAGGCTCTTGAGGCAGCCGCCTAGATGCCCTCTTGGCAATGTCATCAGCCTCTTGATTGGTGCCGCGAGGCACATGCTGCAACTCTAGCCCCCAGAACTGTTTCTCCATCTTGCGAACCTCAGCGAGGTAGGCTTCCATGTGCTCATCCTTTGGTTCGTATATTTTGTTGGAGAAGTTGACGAGGAGCTGTGAATCGCCCTTGATGATGAGGCGCTTTACCCCTAAAGCGATTGCGGCTTTCAAGCCTGCTATTAGGCCTTCGCACTCTGCTATGTTGTTGGAGACCTTTTCTCCGTGCTGGAAACAGAGTTGCATGGCGTAGTAGAGTTTGTCCTGGGTAGGGGATACGAGCACTGCCCCAGCTCCCGTGCCGTGTCGGGAGAATGCCCCATCGAAGTACATGACCCAGCCGTCTGGTGCCTCACTTCCCGGGGAAAATGATCGGTCCTCGCCTACCTCGAGGCCTGGTGCTTCTGCCCATTTTGCCACGAAATCCGCAAGTACGGCTCCCTTGATGACTCTGGTCGTCCTGAATTCTAGCTGAAATGCCTGTAGTTCGATGTTCCATTCAGCAACTCTTCCAGCTGAGTTGGGGCTCCTGAGTACCCTTTCCAAGGGGTATGCTGAGACGAGTTTGATGGGATGGCCTTGGAAATAGTGGCACAGCTTGCGTGAGGCCACTAATAGCGCGAGGAGGAGTTTTTGAGGCATGGGGTACTGCACCCTTACGTCCCATAGCACCATGCTGACGAAGTACACGGGATGCTCGACGAGGTTGAGGGTGCTGGCGCAGCTTGCATCCTCCAGAGGTCGAGGCTTCTCCTGAGATGGTGGAGCCCCCAGTGCTTGGTTGCTTGGAGAAGCCTCTCCTGCCCCGGGTGTGTTCTCCTGCTGCGGTTGTTCCCCTTCGGCTGCGGTCGTGGTCCTCGCGAGGCCCTCTTGGCTTTGCTTTGCTTCAGCCCGGATGGTCATTGCGGCCTTGGTCCGGCGCTCTTCCCTGACCGCCACCAGGGCTGCGCTAGCGGAGTAGGGGGTGGCCACAAGGTAGAGCACCAGGGGCTCCCGTGGACGCGGAGCTACCATCACTGGTGGGCTGGTAAGGTACCTCTTGAGATCTCGGAATGCCTTGTTAGCCAGTTCAGTCCATTCAAAGGGGACCTTCTTCTTCATCAGCTTGAAGAAGGGCAGTGCTCGTTCCCCCAGCTTGGAGATGAAGCGCCCTAGCTCGGTTACATGCCCGGTGAGCTTCTGCATCTCTTTGAGGGTCCTTGGCGGGCTCATGTCTTCGACTGCTTTGACCTTCTCCGGGTTGGCCTCGATGCCCCTGTGGGACACAAGGAAACCTAGGAGCTTGCTCGAGGGGACCCCAGACACGCACTTCTCCGGGTTGAGCCGTAGGTCCACTTCGTTGAGGCTCGTAAAGGTTTCTTCCGGTCTTGTATCAGGGGTTTTGCCTCCCGGGACTTCACCACAATGTCGTCGACGTAAGCTTCAGCGTTCCCCCCGAGCTGCCGTCCTAAGGCGATGTGCATCAGCCACTGAAAGGTTGCGCCTGCGTTGCGAAACCCAAATGGCATGCACATATAGCAGTACACTCCACATGGGGTCAGGAAAGCCGTTTTTTCCACGTCTTCTACCGCCATCTTGATCTGGTGATAGCCCGAGAAGGCATCTAGGAAGCACAATAGGTCACACTCTGCGGTACAGTCGACTATCTGGTCAATGCGGGGGAGCGGAAATGGATCCTATGGGCAGGCTTTGTTGATGTTGGTGAAGTCGACACACATGCGTTCCTTTCCTCCCTTTTTTGGCACAACGACCGAATTAGCCAGCCAATCAGGGTAGCGGACCTCGCGGATAACTCCTGCCGCTTCTAGCTTCCGGGTCTCTTGAACGATGAAAGCTTGTTTCTCAGTGGACTGTCGCCTCGCCTTCTACTTCACGAGGCGCACGTTGGGGCACACGTTGAGGTGATGCTCAATCACACCCCTCGGGACCCCTGCTAACTGATCAGGTTCCCATGCGAACACATTCTTGTTCGCGCGCAGGAACATCACCAGGGCCTTCTCCTGCTCGGGCTCGAGGTTGGCTCCTATGGTGAAGGTGGCATCAGTGGACCCGCCCTCGTCGACTGCTACCTGCTTGGTTTCCGCCTTGTCTTGGGTGAACAGCTGCTTCTTTTTAGCCAGCGCAGCCCCCTTGGGCTCAAGGGCGTCGGTGCTGGTGGGATGCGCCACCGCGGCCGCCCTGAAAGCAAGCTTGAGCGCCTGCAGCGCATTCCTTGCGCCTCCTGACACAGTAAGGACGCCGCTGCTCCCGGGCATCTTCATGAGGTTGTTCGCCGGGTGAGTTGCTGCCATGAACCGGGCCAAGGCCGGATAGCCGAGGATGGTGTTGTAGTGGAGGCCGATGGGGGCGATGTCAAAGTCGATCAGCTCTGTGCGGAAGTTGTTGTGGGTGCCGAAGGTCACTAGGAGGCGGATCTGTCCCAAGGAGGCGGTGGAACCAACTCCGACACCCGAGAAAGGCCTGCTAAGCTGGAGCCGGTCTAGCGGCACGTGGAGGAGGCTGAAGGCCTCCACCGGGAGCACGTTGAGGCCGGCACCGCCGTCGATGAGGGTCCTGGTGACGGCCACCTGGCAGATGGTGGGGGTGCACAGCATCGGGAGCGCGCCCGAACCGATGGGGTTGAAGGGGTGATCATCCGAGTCGAAGGTTAGATCGGCCTCGGGTGCCACCCAGCCCGGGGGGGCTTCTCGGCGCTTGGAGGCGGTGCTGATCTGGCGGGTGAACGGCTTGACGTGGTGGCTCGAGGGGGGTGCCTGTGAGCCACCCAGGAGAGCTACGAAGACGGGCGGCATTGGTGCGGCATAACGGGAGAGGAAGAGCTCGCGCATCTCCTCCCGGGAGGTCATAGAAGCCGTCGGCAGGTGGAGAAGCCACGCGCGCGGGTCACTAGCGAGGGCCATGGGAAACCAGTTGGCCATCACCCGGTGGTCGCCCTCGGCTTTGAGGACGGCCTCCTCATACGGCAGCAGGAAAACCAGCGGATCCGTCACGCCGTTGTAGCGCGGCGACATCTCAGGCTTGAACTTGTGCGGCCACTGCACCTGTCGCAAGGTGGGGGCCAAGGCTCGGAGCCCCCCGGCCCCAGTGCTGGCATCGGTTGCCGGAGCGGGCGGCGTGTTGTCCGCCATGAGGGCGAAACGCGATGTTGGTGGAGAGCGGGTCGTCGGGAGGGAGAACTCTGGCACACCGCTACCTGGCGCGCCAAATGTCGGATTTCGGGTTCCGGCAGACCCTTAAGGTTTGAACTCTGGGGTGTGCACGGAGATCTTTCCCCTACCGACTCGCGCTTCTACGGCTCGCAAGAAATCTAGGCTGGGAAGAAGAACACTCAAGGGACACGAGGTTTATACTGGTTCGGGCCACCGATGTGGTGTATTACCCTACTCCAGTGTGTGGTGTGGCGGATTGCCTCAGGGGCTGATGATGAACAATACAGGGGAAGAACGGCCTCGCGAGAGGTGTTCTTGAGCTGGTGCAGTGTGTTCTACTCGGCCCGGATCCCCCCCTCTATGGTGACTATTCCTACTTATAGAGGCCCTGGTCCTCGTCCCAAAATGTGAGCCGGAAGGGCGCTAACAATCGGCCATTTTGAAGGGGAACATCTAGTACAAGTTATCCTGACCAAAGGTGGTCTTCGGCTGCCTAAAGCACTGGTGATGACGCCGTCTTGGGCTCCATGGTGACCTCCGTCCTGCCGCTCTGCTGATCTTGGTCTCTTTGCACCGGAATGGTAACCTTTACCCGATGCCTTGGACTGTGCTTGCTCCCTTTGCACCGAAGGGGAAACAAGGACACTGCACGGGCCGACGCCTGCCTGGCGCCCGCCTGATCTCGATCATCACGGCTTGTGTCACGGGCTCCTCGCGAGGTGCCCCTGCCTTGATCTCTCCGCCTCCTCGCGAGCCTACCTGATGAGGCTGCTCCTAAGGAAGCTTCCTGTCGTCCGCCCCGCAGGGCTTGGCCCCTCGCGAGGGTCTTGAGTTTGAGCTGATGAAGCTGGGCCACACTGGGCCCCCACTCGAGCCACGCCGTAGGCAGGCAAGTCTGGGGACCCCCGTTCCCAGAACGCCGACAGGCACGTGGCCTCGAGCCTGGGAAGGGCTGCGTTCACCTCGCAAGCAAACTGCTTGAAGACACGCTGAGAAGTTGGGGCTTGAGCACCACCCAAGATGTAGGCGATGGCACGTGGCTCCTGGAAGCTCCCAGCCCCCTCGTCCTGATGGTGGTCGTCATTTCTCCTTGGTGGTGGCAACAACGGAGGGAGGTCAGCGTTGCCCTGAGGGCGGTCCTCATGAGGGTGCTCCCTCCAGGGGCCCTCATGAGCCTGGTCCTCCCAGTGGTCCTCACGAGGCCGGTCACACCACTCCTGGTAGGGGCCGTGGTCGTCCTAGCGTACTCCACTTCGTCCACCTCCTCGGCCATAACCTCAGTTGTTGCACTTGGGGCGTCGACCAAAGCCCCCATCTCGGATGGCCCTGAGATCCTGACAGTCGCTGGTATTGTGGCTGTGAACATTGTGGAAGGCGCAGAATAGGCGGTTGGCCCTAGGTGATTTGGGTGGTTGCAGCCGCGCTTCATCTCTGGCTCCGCCGCGAGCACGACAACCCCCTTGCGCTTCACGTCCTTGATCTTGGCCTTCTTGTCCTCCTGGTCAGCAGCTAGGAGCTCGAGGAGGGAAAGGCGCCCTACTTCAGCCCTTGCGCACTTGGTTGCCATGTTGAACATCTCCAGGGCCGAGCATAGCTCCTCATGGATGGCGATCTCCTCCTTCATCTTGACATCGCGGACGCCATCGGAGAACGCGGAGATGATGGCCTCGTCCATCACCTTGGGAATCTTGAGGCGACCGTTGTTGAAGCGTTGGATGTACTTCTGCAGGGTTTCCCCCGGATGCTGCTTGATGCGCCGCAGGTCGCCCGCGGCCGGCGGGCGGTCGTGAGTGCCTTGGAAGTTGGCGACGAAACTCTCGCGCATCTCGCCCCAAGAGAAGATCGATCCTGCGGGCAAGTTTAGGAGCCACGAGCGTGCGTCATCCTTGAGGTCCATGGGAAACCAGTTCGCCATGACCTTCTCGTCTTCGTTGGTTGCCTCGATGCTCAGCTCGTAGAGCTGCAAGAACTCCGCTGGGTCGGGGGTGCAGTCGTAGCACGGAGGTAGGTCTGGCATGAACTTGCCTGGCCAGACGATGGTGAGCAGCTCAGGAGTAAAAGCACGGCAGCCTGTTGTGGTCACCGGAGCCCATCGCGGTGGCAGAGCCTGATCCTGATATCCACGCACTGCCGCCGCAGGCGGCGCGCGGTGTTGATGCAATGGTGCTAGGAGTGCAGGAGTGTTTTCTTGCGGCCTCGAGACTTCTTGGCAGCTTCCTTCTTCACGCACGGGCGCTCGGCATGGCGGGGCACGCCACGGGACCACGCGTCTTGGTGCTAGGGCGACATCTTGATGTGGAGGCGACGGAGGCGCTCCGTGAGCCGCGTGCCTTGGTGCGAGGGTGCCGTCTTGATGCGAAGGCAGCGGAGGCGCTCCATGAGCCACGTCGCTCGCTGCTGGAGGTGGGCGAGACAGTGAGAGGGATGGTGCAGGAGAGCCTTGGCAGCGCTGACGAGCTCGGCGATGCGGTCCAGCCAGTCGTCGTAGAGGTCGTCGACCGGTCAGTTACGCAGGAGCTCGCGTGCCATGAGCAACGCGGCCTGCGCATCCGTGGGTGTGTGACGAGCGTGGGACGAGGAGCCGGCCGGAGTCAGCGACGAGGTGGCGGTGCGTCCGTCCCGCCGCATGAAGGGGTGCAGCGATGAAGCTTGCTGCTCATTCGCTGTCGGGCCTGTGGAGGCGTTGGCAGAGTTTGATGGAGAACGGCGGGGAGGTCCACCAACGGGCGTCTGAGCGACGCGGGCGGCGAGGGCGGCCCGGCGCTCAGCACGGGCTCGGCGAGCGTCGGACATGGATGCGGTGGAGTAGTGGAGCACGAATCAACGGAAGAAAGGCTTCAGCGCACCCCTACCTGGTGCGCCAAATGTCGGATTCTGGGTTGCGGCAAACCCTTGAGGTTTGAACAATAGGATGCACATGAAGATCTCTCTCTCCCTAGCTTGCTCTCGCCATGATCTCAAGGCCTAGCTCACCGAACCCAAGGAACAAGTGACACGAGAGTTTATACTGGTCCGGGCCACCGTTGTGGTGTAATACCCTACTCCAGTGTGGTGTGGTGGATTGCCTCATGGGCTGAGAATGAACTAGTACAATGGATGAACAACCTCCTGAGGAGAGGTGTTCTTGATCTCGATGAGCTGGTGTGCTTGAGGATGGTCCGAATGATACGTCCCTTGCTATGGTGGTGGCTAGTCCTATTTATAGAGGCCCTGGTCCTCTTCCCAAATGTTTAGGCGGGAAGGGATCCCACAACGTCCAATTTCGAAGGGAGACATCTAGTACAAGTTATCCTGACAAAAGGTGGTCTTCGCCTGCCAAAGGCTATGATGGTGACGCCGCCGTGGTCTCTGCGGTGACCTCCGTCCTGCCATCCTGCTGGTCTTGGTCTTGTTGCACCGATATGGAAACCTTTGCCTGATGCCTCAGGACTGCTCGTCTGCGCCTGCTTCCTTGCACCAAAGAGGAAACTGGCACTCTGCGCCCTCTGGCGCCCGCCTGGCCTTGGTCGTCATGGCTCACGTCATGCAGACCTCGCGAGGTGCCCCTTGCATAGATATCTCCGCTCCTCGGGAGCCTGCCTAGCGAGGCCGCCCCAGAGGAGGTCATGGTGTTGTCCACCTCGTGAGGCTTGGCCCCTCGCCAGGGTCTTGAGTGGTTGCTGATGAAGATGGGTCGTACCAGGCTATTGGTGGGGCCACGCCCTGGCCGCAAGCAGGCAAGTCTGGGTACCCCCGTTCCCAGGATGCCAACAGCCGGAGGTTCCGTCCTCTCCAGTAGCATGTCCATGCTTCTTCTTCCTTCTCTTCCACGCTTCCCTTGCGGATGGTGTGGTTGTTCCTTGGCTCTTGCACTCCTCCTCGACATTCATGAAGCTCCGACAGTACCTATACATGCACGACGGAGGGTCAAGTAGTATACCATCCTCGAAGGGGTCAAGGGAGAACGTGTAAAGGATAGGATTCACCTTTATGTATGTGAAGTAGATGTCGCACGTGTCACTTGCCGAATGAACTCTTGACATGGTGATGTCCGTAGGATGCTCCGCATCATCCCCTACCCCTTGGGAAATATTCGACCTCGGATCAAAAACCAAATCACCATGGGAAAGAGATGGCGTCGCCATGTAGAAGTGGACGATCACCAAGCACTCATCATCTTGAAGATCGAAATAGGCACTCTCCAATGTCGCACCGTCGTGTGGTTCCTTCAAAAGGAGCAAGGACAACAAACACTTGGAAGAACAGATGTGGTTAGCATTAGTGCAAAATGAATCATTCAACAGGTGATTCACCCAACAAGTGTTGTCGTCAAGCATAGCATATGGTGTGACAAAGTATTGTGGCATGTCGTGGAAGCATATGAATTGAGCACAATCAAAGACATCATGGAAACAAGCATGCAAATGGGAGGTAGAGGTGCTAATATGTTTGACAAGAGAACAAGCATCTACCTCAAGATCATAGCAAACATGCATAAAGCGCTCGACAAATGGTCGATGGTTGGCATAAGAATCATTCAGAACACCAAATAAAATGAAGTGTCTAAACACATGGGTCAAGTGCAAGACAATCCAAGCATAACATGCATTGGGTGTAGTGAATATAGTATGGCACTCAACACAATAGAAAGAGCAATTGTTCATCATGTGTGAGGCAATCAAGTCAATCATGTAACAATCAATGTGATATGGCATATGTGAGGAAATGACGGTGTTGCAACCAAGCATATGATAGGGGCAAGTAATCCAAGAATTGCATGCAACACACAAGGTACATATATCATGAAGCATGGCAATGTGGCAATGATAAGTCGAAGTAAGATCTCTAGCATGTGTGCAAGATGTCAAGGTGCAAGCAACACATGAAGTATGATCCACAATATGCATGCTCATGGTTTTGGGTCTCTCGAAATAGAAGGATATCACCTTGAAAGCATATTGTTGTGCATCCTTCACAATGCCGAAGCACAAGCAAGTGTGATGTAGAATCGTCGTGGTAGAAGGTGCTTCACTCTCAAGAGCTCGAATGGTCAACTCACGTGAAGTGGAAGTCGACACAAAGTCCAAGTATCATACACATGCACAAAACAAAGCAAAGAACGTATGCGCATGGTAGATAAACACATCATCCATCATGATGGTTCTCATCTTTTGCACATAACCATTAGAATCATAAGTGCATGAATAATATGACGCAACAATGGCACTAGGTATATGGTGCAAAGAGGTAAGACAAGCATGCTTCACAAGAAATATGTCAAAATCTCCAAATATATGTGAGAATGTTGTGGGGGCAATCTCATTAGCAAGAGTTAAGTCATTGTTGCACTCAATACATGTCAAATCATCTAGCATGAGAGAGGCAACACATGGAGATACACGACAAGAAGCAATAACAATCATGTGCAAAGCATGTAGATGGTTGTCATCAACCGCATGAAATGAGAAAGTATGAATCATGGTGATGCAACATAGGCAAGCATGTCAATCATGTCGTGCAAACTAGTGGAGCGAAGATGCAACACACTAGAAGAAATCATGGCAATCATGTCATGTGAGAAAATAGTAGGCATAGGCAATGCACATGACATATCGCAAGCACGAACACATAGCAAGATCATAGTATCATCATAGGAATGGGTCATAAATGGAACATGGCAATAACAAGCAATATCTCCACCAAGCTTGCAAATACACATACAAGTAGTAGAATCAATCATCATGTGTAATGCAAAGCATGGGTCACAAATGCATGGTAAAGGTATATGAATAAGCATGTCTGTTAGATTTTGGGTTCCGGTAAAACCCTTGAGGTTCAAACACTAGGGTGCGCACAAAGATCTCTCCCCCTCTCTAGTTCACGCACTCTATGATCTCACAGCCTAGCTCGACGAACCCAAAGAACATGAGACACAAGATTTATACTGGTTCGGGCCACCGTTGTGGTGTAATACCCTACTCCAGTGTGCTGTGGTGGCTTGCCTCTTGGGCTGAGGATGAATAGTTACAAGGGAAGAATAGCCTCCTGAGGAGAGGTGTTCTTGTGCGTGGTGAACTTGTGTGGTTCGGGATGATCTGGGTCTGAATCAGTTGCCTCCCTTCATGGTGGCTAGTCCTACTTATAGAGGCCCTAGTCCTATTCCCAAATATTGAGCGGGAAGGGATCCCACAATGGCCAAATTCGAAGGGAGACAACTAGGACAAGCTATCTTGACAAAAGTGGTCTTCGCCTGCCAAAGGCTCTGGTGGTGACGCCGCCTTGGGCTCCACGGTGACCTCCGTCTTGCCGTCTTGCTGGTGTTGGTCTTGTTGCACCGATATGGAAACCTTTTCCTGATGCCCCAGGACTCCTCGCCTGCGCTTGCCCCTTTATCACCAAAGAGGAAACGAGTACACTACGCGCGCTAGCGCCCGCCTGGTTCCGGTCGTCATAGCTTGCGTCACAGGAACCTCGCGAGCTGCCCCTCACCTTGATCTCTCTGCCCCTCGCGAGCCAGCCTAGTGAGGCCGCCCCTGAGGAGATCTTCCGTCATCCGCCTCACGAGGCTTGGCCCCTCGCCAGGGTCTTGATTGTTTGCTGGTGAAGATGGGCCATATGGGGACGCTGGTGGAGCCACGCTGCAGGCCACAGGCAGGCAAGTCTGGGGACCCCCGTTCCTAGAACGCCGACAGTAGCCCCCAGGCCCAAGGCGCGCTTGGGCTTGGCTTCGAGGCGAAGCCAAAGGGCAAGCGCGGAGCACCGCGGGCCCCATCAGCGGCCACAGTTGGCGCATGGCGACTGTTGGACGTGGGCGTCTCCGCTTACCCACACAGCCTGGAAACTGCCCGACTTGACGGGTCCTTACTACATGCAGAAAAGATCATTATTATCTTGGATCGTGGAGGCCGGTGGTTGGCCTCCCCTTGACTATAAATGGGAAGTGGGGGCAGAGCCCCCGTCACCCGTCTCTTCCTTGCTTCTCCTGCTTCTTCTCCTTCCTTGCTCAACTCCTCGCTGGTG
The DNA here is from genome assembly GCF_003073215.2 of Triticum urartu. Taxonomy (NCBI): domain Eukaryota; kingdom Viridiplantae; phylum Streptophyta; class Magnoliopsida; order Poales; family Poaceae; genus Triticum; species Triticum urartu. Next base: position 360,173,915 of record NC_053025.1, on the reverse strand, counting down.
TAGTCATGGCGCTGATACAGAGGTTCTCAACCACGGAGAAGGTCAAGACTCCCCTCAACGAGCCCGGGCTGCTCCCACCGAAGAAGAGGAGCTCCAATCATCGCGAGATGGTCGTGAGGCCGGTAGTGTCGCGGCTGTGGTACGAAAGGCCACCTCCTGGGTACCCGTTGCCCTTGTATGCTCACGCCAAGGGTTCTGGTGGGAGGAGAGATGAGCGCCGCCGCCCACGCCAGGACCATGGCCGCCGTGCCGTGGAGGCGCACGCCGTCGCCCCAGGGGTCCATGATGTGGACTCCTCGCGCGAGTTCGTGTTGTGGGCGGCGATGCCTCCAAGCACTTGGATTCGCCTTCTACAGTTCTTCACCGTCGAGATGCCGCCAAGGGGCCCTCTCGAGCTTTGGCTGCAGCAAGCCGACTACAACGCCCCGGCGACTGGAGCGGAAGTTGAAACCATCGCCACCGGGAGGATCTTCATGACTCGAGGCTGGGGCGAGGTTGCCTGAGCCTGCCGCGCATACGGTGCCCTCGCCATCCACTTCGAGTATGATGGTGCCTGCACGTTGTTCTTCAAGGTCTTCGACGAGGAAGGCCGCCGCTTGGAGTGCTGCCCTGAAGGGAGCCGCCGGGACGGTGCGGCGGCTGGCACCGGGCCTGCCGCTGGCCTCGCCCGTAGCTCCTCCAGCGACAGCGGTGACTCCTGGTGGTCCAGCCACTCTCCCGAGCTCGTGGAGTCTCCGGAGATGAGCGACGGCAGCTACGTGCCCCCAAGCTCTCATCGAGCCTGGAGGAAGGTCGCCACGTCTAGCCGCCGCCGTTAATCTGGATGGGGTTGGCGCCGGCCTTCCGTGGCCCACTCTTGATGATGGCGTCGGTGACGTCCGGCGCGTGTGGATAGAGCTCCTAGGAATTCCCTTCCTTTTGTTCCCTGCGAGGAATCGAAATGGACCCCGCGGGGGTGTGTAAAGCGTCTGTAATGCCTTTTGTTGATATTATCCTTATTGTGGAAATTTGCGAGCGCATGTCCTGCTGAGGCTCGGTTCCCCCTTTCCAATCCCGCGGCAGCTTGGTGCTCTACGCTGACAGGTCCCGGTCCCCAGGTAGGCTGCAGCCGTCGCTGGTATGCCAGGTCACGATGTCGTGGTCAAGGCCAGGAGGTGAGCGGCCCGAGGTCCGGTAAGAACTCCTGAGGCGCGATTATCAAGAGGTCCCCTTTAGCGTGCAAGCAGCTACCTGAGGATGGGAAAGGGAGGCGACATTGCCGCGGCAGGGCAGCGAAAAGGCGAGAATCTTATGTCGTAGCGCTGGGTCGGTCCAGGTACAAGACTTATCTTGGCGTTCCGGAGCCGTCTTCCCGTGCCGCACCAGACCTGTGTGTCGGCCGCTGCTGGGTAGCTAGGTTAGGCCCGTGCGGGCCTCCCCCTCTTCTCCATGTTCTTCCTGGTGCCCTACGTCGTCAGGTCCCGGCCCTCGAGTGAGCTCAGGCGCCGCTGGTATGCCAGGTTGCGATGCCGTGGTCAAGGCCAGGGGGTGAGGGCTGGAGAGCCAGTAAGAGCTCCTGAGTCGCGATGCTCAGGAGCCCCCCTTTTAATGCACAAGCGAATTGCATGGGAGAAGAGAGAGAGTCCGCGGTACCACCCGATGTAGTCCTCAGGAGGTTCCTATAGGTTAGCGCGAGGAGGGCGCAAATCGCCGCGATGATCGCATGTCCGTCGTTGGCTTGTGGGAGGGGACTCCCTACTGCGGACAGCCCCCAGGGTGTGTACATTCCCGCCCTGACACGTGGCTTGCACGGCAGGGCTAGACGAGGTGTATCTGGGTGCTCGTGAGTCAGTGCGGGACTCACGAGGCCCTACCTCAAGGCGGGTTGCGTCTGGTCTTGATTCTTGATGGCTGTGGCCTTCCTGTGAGATGGTTAGACAACCTGCGCCGAGTGGACTTCCTGAGGCTATCGCACGAGAAGGCCAAGCACCAACGACCCTAGAAGGTGATGTGAACGGGACCGGCCCGCCAGACAGAGCTCAGCCATTGGATTTATCGACACTTCAGGGACGGGCCCGAGCACAAACGCCGTGCTTAGCCTTCTAATGTGAAGGATCCTGAAGAAAGACAATCGGCATGAGGCTCCCATGGTAGGTGACAATCGAGCAGGTGATATCCATAGATAGATTATGCCTGAAAAGCAACTAGCTTAGGTAAATGCGAGAACGATACATGCCACTGGGTTGGACCTGAGCGGCCTGGGGTTAATGCAGCCCGTGGGGCACTCCCAGCAGAGTGAACTAAAGATGCAAGCAAATACATGCCGCAGGGACGGACCCACGCGGCCTGGGGACAATGCAGCCCAGGGGGCGCTCCTAGCTAAATGAACTTGGAAAGATGTCACCTGTTTTGGTTGCCGAAGGACTGTCGAGGTAGCTGAACACACGTAGCGAAGAAGTCCTTCTCACGAGCCGCCGGGGCCCTGAGCCTCGGGAGGCTCTGGTGGCCTCCGGAGGGTCGTATCCATCTTCGTCAGGATCGCGTGATGCCTGGCCTCCTGACCTACCAGGATGCTCCGCAGATTGCGCTGGAAGGCAGCAGCCACGCTCGGCAGGCCGAACGGCATGCGAACACAGCTATGAGGCGAGCCCTCACACCGGCCAGCACGCGAAGACCAGAAGCACTCCTGAGATGCGGCCCTATTGAGCCCTAGGATGTCGATGCAGACGCGCAGCTCACCACTCTCGCATGGGTGGGGAGCGGAGCCAGGTGGGTGGCGGTCGCCGCGTATTGCTCTTGCTTCCTGAAGCTCCTGGGATGCCTTGGTGATGAACTCCTGAGCGACGGGCGCTCTTCGCCTGGTATCCTCCTGAGGGAAACGTGCCGCGAAGCACGCCTCCACGTGGTGCCCGAGCGCCTCCCTCGTGATGTTGGCCAGGTCTAACGCCCTCCAGAAGAGAACCCCTGAGCTCTGCCTGAGGAGGGCGCCGGGCGCACCTCCCTATGCGAGGGAAGGAGGCGCCCCAGGCGCCGGCATGGATCCTGAAGTGGTGCCACTAGAGGTGTTGCTCCCTTGAGGCCCAGCGCAGATTAGCTGCTTCTTCTTCTTGGGGTTGGCGTCAGGAGGGTACTACGCACCTGCGCTGTCAGGGCCTTCGATTGATGCAGCTATGAAGGCGCGCTTGAGGGAGCACACCGCGTCTCTTTCTTCGCAAGGGACCGTGATGATTCCGCCTCTTCCCAGCATCTTGAGGACATTGTAGCCATGGTGGGTGATTGCATGAATCTGGCCAGTGCTGGGTACCCGAGGATGGCATTGTATGGCAGGCGGATGTGGGCGACATCGAAGTCGATGAGCTCGGTGTGGTAGTTGTCACGCTGACCGAAGGTGACAGGGAGGCAAACCTGCCCTATCGGGGTGGTGGAGCCATCTGTCACTCCTGAGAAAGGCTTGGTGGGCTGGAGCTAATCGTATGGCACTTGGGGGCCGTCGAACGTTTCGACGGCAGGACACTGAGCCCTACGCCGCCGTCGATGAGGGTCTTGGTGACGGACATTGCTGATGACGGGTGAGCAGAGCATCAGGAGGATGCCTGCGGTTGCCGTGCACTTGAGCTGGTCCGCCGAGCTAAAGGTGATGGCGTACTTGGACCACCTGAGTGGGTGTGTAGCCTCGATCTTGGGGAGGACTACATTCACTTCTTGGGAGAACTGCTTGAAGATGCGCTGGGAGGCAGGGGCCTGAGCGCCACCCAAGATGCAAGCGATGGTGCGCGGCTCCTGAAAGCCCCCAGCCCCTTCATCCTATTGATGGTCATCGTTGCTTCTTGGCGGCGGTGGCGAGGGGAGACCAGGGTTGCCCTGAGGGCGGTCCTCGCGAGGATGGTCCCACCAACGATCCTTGTGAGGCTGGTCGCGCCACTCTTTGTGGGGCCCACGGTCATCCCAACGTCCTCCACCTCGTGCAGCTCCTCGGTCGTAGCCCCGGTCGTTGCGCTCGGGGCGTCGACCGAAGCGTCCGTCTCGAATGGCCCCGAGCTCTTGACAGTCGTTGGTGTTGTGCATACGCACGTTGTGGAAGGCGTGGAACGTACAGCTGCCCTTGGCCGACTCAGGAAGATCACAGCCATGCTTGGTGTCCGATTCTACTGCGAGTACGGCCACCCCTTTGCGCTTCACATCCTTGACCTTGGCCTTCTTCTCCTCTGGATCCGGAGCTGGAAGCTAGAGGAGGGAGAGGCACCCCTCCTCATCCCTTGCACACTTGGTTGCTATGTTGAGCAGCTCCAAGGTCGTGCACAGCTCCTCATGGATGGCGAGCTCCTCCTTCATCTTGACGTCGCGGACGCCATCGGAAAATGCCGAAATGATGGCCTCGTCTGTCACCTTGGGGATCTTGATACGCGCATTGTTGAAGCGCTGGATGTATTTCTGCAGGGTCTCTCCTGGTTGTTGCTTGATGCGGCGTAGGTCACCCGTGACTAGGGGCGGTCGCGAGTGCCCTGGAAGTTGGCGATGAAGTGGCTGCACATCTCATCCCAGGAGGAAATCGAGCTTGGGGGCAGGTAGGAGCCATGAGCGGGCACCGTCCTTGAGAGCCATGGGAAACAAGTTCGCCATGACCTTTTCATCTCCGTTGGCCACCTTGATGCTCAACTCGTAGAGCTGCAAAAACTCCGCAGGGTCGGGGTGCCGTCGTAGCCAGGAGGCAGATCCGGCTTGAACTTTCCCGGTCAGACGACGCTACGCAACTTGGGAGTGAAGGCACGGCAGCCCGCCGTGGCCACCGGGGCCCGTCGTGGAGGTGGAGCTTGACCTTGGTGTCCTTGTGCCACCACGACAAGTGGCACATGGCCCTGTCGTAGCAAGCGATCCTGACATGGTGGTGCTGGAAGCGGTGGACTGTCTTCTTGCGGATGGGAAACCTCCTAGCAACTTCTTTCTTTATGCACGGGCACACAGCGCGGAGGATAACACCGCTGGGCCGCGCATCTTGGAGCGAGGATGTCATCTTGATGCAGGGGAGGCTGAGGCGCTCCCTGAGCCTCGCGCCTCGGCGCGAGGGCGCCATCTTGGTGCTGAGGGGGTGGAGGCCCTCCGTGAGCCACGTCGCCCGCAGCCGGGGCAGGCGAGGCAGCGAGAGGGATGGTGCCGAAGAGCCCCCTCCAGCGCTGACGAGCTCGACCATGCGGTCCAACCAGTCCTCGTAGAGGTCGTCGATCGGGCGGTAGCGCAGGAGCTCGCGTTCCATGAGCAGTGCGGCCTGCGTGTCCGTGGGGGCGCGATGAGCGTGAGACGATGAGACGGCCGGAGTCAGTGACTGGGTGGCGGTGCGACCATCTCGCCGCACAGAGGGGTGCAGTGAAGAGGCTTGCTGCTCGTTTGCCACCGTGCCGGTGGCAGCGTTGGCGACGGGTGACAGAGAACGGCGGGGAGGTCCGCCGATAGGGTCGGTCTGAGCGACACGAGTGGCGAGAGCGGCACGGCGCTCAGCGCGAGCCCGGCGAGCGTCGGCCATGAACTTGGTGAAGCGGTGAAGCGCGGATCGACGAAGAGGAAAGCTTCGGCGCACCCCTACCTGGCGGGCCAAATGTCGGATTTCGGGTTCCAGTAAAACCCTTGAGGTTCGAACACTGGGGTGTGCACGGAGATCTCTCCCCCTCTCTAGTTCACGCACTCTACGATCTCACGGCCTAGCTCGACAAACCCAAAGAACATGAGACACAAGATTGGTACTGGTTCGGCCCATCATTGTGGTGTAATACCCTACCCTAGTGTGGTGTGGTGGATTTCCTCTTGGGCTGAGGATGAACAGTTACAAGGGAAGAATAGCCTCCTGAGGAGAGGTGTTCTTGTGCGTCGTGAACTTGTGTGGTTCGGGATGATCCGGCTCTGAATCAGTTGCCTCCCTTGGTGGTGGCTAGTCCTACTTATAGAGGCCCTGGTCCTCTTCCCAAATATTGAGCGGGAAGGGATCCCACAACGGCCAAATTCGAAGGGAGACAACTAGTACAAGCTATCCTGACAAAAGTGGTCTTCACCTGCTAAAGGCTTTGGTGGTGACGCTGCCTTGGGCTCCATGGTGACCTCCGTCTTGCCATCCTGCTGGTCTTGGTCTTGTTGCACCGATATGGAAACCTTTGCCTGATGCCTCGGGACTCCTCGCCTGCGCTTGCTCCTTTAGCACCAAAGAGGAAACGAGGACACTACGCGCGCTGGCGCCCGCCTAGTTTCGGTCGTCATGGCTTGCGTCATAGGAACCTCGCGAGGTGCCCCTCGCCTTGATATCTCCGCCCCTCGCGAGCCATCCTGGTGAGACCGCCCCTGAGGAGGTCTTGCATCGTCCGCCTCACGAGGCTTGGACCCTCGCGAGGGGCTTGAATGTTTGCTGGTGAAGATGGGTCGTACGGGGCCGCTGGTGGAGCCACGTTGCGGGCCGTAGGCAGGCAAGTATGGGGACTCCCGTTCCTAGAACGCCGACAATGTCATGCAAAGTGAACATGGCAAGATGGGCATATAATATGTAATGGACAATAACACATAGCCAAGTGAGGGCCCTGTAGAAGAAATGTGCGAAGTCTTTGCATGAAGGTAGCGGTGGGAAAACTAATCCACGGGATCCCAAGTCATCCTTGCTCTCTAGAGATCGTTTTGTCAACTCATGGGATTGTGAGGTTGACAAGTATTCATGGGTACCTACACAAAGGAGACACAAACCAAAGAAATTGTGTGCGTGGTAAATGTACACATAATCCATCATCATGTGTATGTGCACGTGTGAGTTAGCACATATAAGCATCGCTCAAAGAAATTGGAAGCATGGTATAAGAACATGGCATCCATCATGAAAGAATAGTTGTTATGTATGACACGATGGGGACACAAATTGAACGGGCAAGTATATGGCACAACGATATCATTATGATTCATGGGGAGCATATTGTGCACATAATTATTGGGATCATGCAATGGATGGGATGGATCAAAATCTCCTAAAATGTACGAGGAAACTATGGGGGTCTCCTCATGAGCAATATTGGAAACATCATATGGAGAAAATGGACAACATCCAAAACAATGCATATTCGAAGCTAGGTGGTCATGGCATGGCATATATGCAAAGGGAGCATGTCAATATCATCACAAGAAAAACAAATTCCAATAACCATGGGCTTGTCATCTATGCCATAAGTGCAAATTGGGTTTATGTTAATGGTATATGCATAGTTACTACGAAGAGATTGCAAATATGACATATTGTTGATCCCATGCATAGCATATGACAAGTCAAGCGGATTGTCAAACATGATGTGACCTAAAGAATTGTCACAAGAAATCATATGTAACATGGCATCACAACTAATAGACTCCACATAAGAATCATCATACTCATCGTAAATGGGCAAGAAATCATCGCATGAGGAAATCATACTAGCATGAAGCATGGAAATAGGTTGATCAACATCATGCAAGCAATCAATTGCAAGAACGTCCACTAGTGGGACTTGTTGGGGATATGACTATTGGGTATGAACCGCCCAGGAGGGGCCGGGTCATACCCCTGGCGGCTTACCTATGAAGATGGCGGATCATACGAGCCCGTTGGCGGCCCAAGACCTAGTGGCGAATTGAGGCCCAAGAGGATGAACCGCCATGTATATATGACTTGTATTATAAGGCAAGTGTAGTTAGTCACCGAGCCAGACACGTTGTGTATGAGCTAGTCGGGACTCCGTGAGCCCCTGGGCGTCAACCTGTGTATATAAAGGGACAACCCGGCGGCGGTTTTGGGCAAGAAACAAGAGATCGAGAACTAGGTCAAGCGTATTCGCTCCCTGGTAATCGAAACCCAAGCAATACAATCCCAAACTGGAGTAGGCCTTGTTACCTCCACCGCGAGGGGCCGAACCAGTATAAACCCTCTGTGTCCTTTGTCCCAATTAACCCGTTTAAGCTAACCTAGTTGCGATGGCACCACGACTAAGTCCTTCCGCTAGGACATCTGCCGTGACAATTCCACGACAGTTGGCGCCCACCATGGGGCCAGTGCACGGTGGTTTCGAGTTATTGAAGGGCAGCTTCAAAGAAATCAAGGGATACGCTGTGGGCCGGATGACCAAGAGTCGTCGCGGCAAGCTCTACATCGACAATGCAGGCTGGGGCCCTGAGGCCGGCTCAATTGAGTACGGGTACCAGGTCCCCTTCGACAGAATCCATGTCTTCATTGGCAAGATCAGCGAGCCGGGCCCTAAGCCGGACACCTGCACCGACATCATCGAGACGGCTCAATGTGCACGACCCACCCAGGTTCAACCCGCCGTGAAGCGTGCCTTTGTTGGTTTCATCCATGGGGTGGAAGTTGAAGAAGGATCTGAGTCTGGTAGTGAGATGGCCATCTACTCTGATGGTGAATCGTCCACAGGTGAGACTAATTCAATGTATCAACTGCAAGACGGCCGGCTTGGGGGCTGTTCCAATGGCAGCAGTATTCCAGACCCCTGTGAGCCGCCGAATAGGGTTGCAATCTTCATGGCTGGCACACAACCATCACTCAGTTCGACAACCGCTGCGGCCATGACCTCTAGCTCGGCTGCTGCGGTGACGGCTGGTGCTAGGGCAATGCACGCCCACCGTCTCAAGCTTTGACAGAGTTATTGGAGGCTTTGGCGACTCTGATGGGAGTAGATGTAACCCCGGACAAGCAGGAACAGCATAAGGTTGATGTGGCGAAATTGCGAGATGAGATTCCTCAAGCCAAGGAAGAGCTGGCGGATGAGAATGCCATGATGGCTACGGAGCGGGCTGCTTTGGACGCCCAGGAACAGCAGATTCTTTCTGGCTCACGTTGGATCAGAACGCTTCAAACGAGATCATGAGGAGGAGGCACCAGAGTCGTCTGCCCTCGGTTTATGAGGCGAGGAACCTCTTCAACATGCCTGGAGCAGCGACCAGTGACCCTCCGGCAGTGAACCGGGCAGTTGAGGCACCCATGACCGAAGCGCCGGTTCAGCCATGTGCGATGGATCATCCCCGCTAGAACAATACGCCGCCTCAATATGTTCCGACACCACCGGGTCATTATTCTAACCCTTTGGATAATATGATTGTTGCGGCAATGCGATTGGCGGCTCTACCAGTTGAAGGCGAGTCTCCAACAGTGATAGAGACACAAAGGGCCAAAGAGCTTCTTCAGATAGTTGTGGCTCAACAGGACGCTTACTCTTATAGCCGTGAATGGATTCATTCAACCCCTCGGCCAAGCCGGAGTTACAGCAGGAACACTGAGTCGCCAGCGGTTTCAAGCAGTGAGCAGCACCGCAACCAACCTCGTGGGCACGACCCGGCGCGTGGTGGTAATAATGCTCAGGCTTTGGTGGATCGGGACCGAGCATGTCGGGAGGCGGAACTGGCGGCTCAGTTGGTGGCTCAATAGCATCCGCCGGTTTATCCATCAACATCTGTGGAGGCGGGGTGACCTCCAAAACCTTGGGAGTGCCGTGTTTAGAACCGGCTCTATGCAATGAGCGTTTGCCTAAGGATTTCAAGGGCCCTCGCAAGGTGCCTAATTACACGGCGGATCAGCCCCCCGAAGCATGGATCGAGAGTTATGAGATGGCCATGGATATGCTAGATGTTAGTGATGTTGTGTGTGCTAAGTATTTCACCATGATGTTGGATGGGCCGGCTCGTACTTGGTTGAAGGGGCTCCCTGCTAACTCCATCGGATCATGGTAGAGTTCAAGGCTCCTTTCATCCAAAATTTTAAAGACACGTGCAAGCAGCCTCTATCGATTTTATATTTGGACTCTTGTGTTCAAGGGGAAGGCGAGTCAACAACCCATTGGGTGCGCCGAATCTCAGCTGTTATACACTCATCAGACAATATCAACGCCGGCTCAGCAGTCCTGATGTTGGAGAAGAACTGCCATGTTCTCCCCTTGAAGCAGAAACTAGGGCGGCTTAAGCGCCACTGCAATGACATGAGGAGCTAATGGCGGCTCTCGTCAAATATGCCGACTCTGATAGTACCAAGGACCCCGAGTCTGATGATGAGAGGCCGGGTAAGGGAAAGAAGAGCAGCAATACAAAAGGGCAGAAGCATAACCCAGCAGGTCAAGGTGGCAACAGTAAGCGCAAGGTGAATGACATCTTGGATTTTGTGGATAACACCAATACGCAAAATAATCTGCGCCCCCTCGGTTTGGAGGACCGAAATTCAACCTTGAGGCGATGATGAATCAGCCCTGCGCAAAGCATGGCACACACGAAAAGCCGGCCACTCACCTCTGGAAGGATTGCTTCATTATGAAGGAGTGCAGAAATTCCAGTTTTTCCCAAAATAATCATGGACCGAACGGCGGTTCGGGATCCGACTCTCATGGTCCTGGTTTTGGTGGTGGCAGTTCAAGTTCTGGTTTCCAGGGCCAAGGCAATCAAGGTGGTTATAATCAACAGTCTAGTCAAGGGAATCAGCAGCAGCAGTCTGGTTATTAGAGTAACCCGAAGCAGTTGAATAGTGGACAGTACCACATCTTCACCACGAGTTTATGCAAGCGGGATCACAAGTTCCATAAAAGGGTAGTGAACACAGTTGAACCGGCGATTCCCCGTTAATTGCGGTTGTCTGAACACCCTATTCTCTGGAGCCGTGAGGATCACCCGCCCCGGGTTGATAATCTGGGTCACTTGGCTTTGGTGGTGGCACCTTAGGTTGGAGGGTACAGATTTACTAAGGTACTCATGGATGGAGGCTGCAGCATCAATATCCTTTATTATGAAACTTTTCATCGCATGAGCTTGACTAACAAAGATCTTAAGCCGTCGAATATTGTTTTTCATGGCGTGGTGCCTGGTAAGTCAGCGTATCCAGTGGGCAAAATATCTTTGGAAGTGGCTTTTGGTGATGATCATGATTCCAGGTCTGAGACGTTGACTTTTGAGGTGGTTAAAATCAAGAGCCCTTATCATGCTCTGTTTGGGTGGCCGGCTTATGCTAAGTTCATGGCAAGGTCGTGTTATGTTTATTTACAGCTTAAGATGCCATGTCATAAGGGCACTATTATGGTGCATGGGAGCCGGAAGATAGCCTTGGAGTGTGAAGAGGGCGATGCTACTTATGCTGGGTCCGTTTGTGCAACGGAAGAGTTAAAATTTTACAAGGATAATGTTGACCCGGCAGATATGGCATCTTTGAAGAAGCCAACTACGGAGCATGATCCTGTGTTGGAGTTTAAGTCGGCGGATGACACTAAACTAGTTGACTTTGTACCCGGCGATTCATCCAAGCAGTTCAGCATCAGTGCTAATCTGGATCAGAAATAGGAAAGCGCGCTCATAGAGTTCATCCGTGAGAACCGGGACATCATTGCATGGACCTTCATACATGCGAGGTGTACCGAGGGAACTCACTGAGCGCACTCTTAATATTGATCCAAAGTTTAAACCGGTCAAGCAATTCCTCCGTCGTTTCAATGAAGAGAGGCGCAAGGCCATTGGTGAAGAAGTGGCCCGGCTCTTGGCGGCTGGGTTTATTGTTGAAGTTTTTCATCCTGAGTGGTTGGCTAACCCGGTGGTGGTACTTAAGAAAAAGGCACTAGGCACATGTGTGCGGATTATACAGATCATAACAAAGCATGCCCGGCTGATCCTTTTGCTCTCCCCCGTATTGATCAGATCATTGATGCTACGGCGGGTTGTGAGCGTTTGAGCTTTCTGGATGCTTATTCTGGTTATCATTAGATCAAGATGGTAGTTAAGGACCAGGAGAAGACAGCCTTCATCACTCCTTTTGGAGCCTTCTATTATGTGTCTATGCCTTTTGGTCTCAAGAGTGCCCGGGAAACTTACCAGCGGTGTGTGCAAAATTGCCTTCATGATCAGATTGGGCACAATGTTCATGCTTATATGGATGATATTGTGGTGAAATCCAGGAAGGAAACCTTGATAGATGATTTGAAGGAGACCTTTGACAATCTTTGGGTCTACAAGATGATGCTTAACCCGACCAAGTGTGTATTCGACGTACCAGCAGGCAAGCTCTTGGGCTTTTTGGTTTCTGAAAGGGGTATTGAAGCTAACCCGGAGAAAATAAAGGCTATCACTTCCCTGGCTACACCGGCGTGTATCAGTGATGTTCAGCGTCTGGCGGGTCGTATTGCGGCCTTAAGCCGGTTCATAACTCGGTTGGATGAAAAAGCCATCCCTCTATACCATATGATGAACAACACAGATCACTTTGTCTGGAGTGATGCTACTGATCAGGCGTTTGAGGCCTTGAAAAAACAGTTAGCCGAGCCGCCGGTTCTTGCTGCTCCCATTGATAAAGAGCCTTTGTTGTTATATGTGGCTACCAATAGTCGAGCTGTTAGTGTGGCAATTGTGGTGGAAAGGAAGGAATCAGGCAAGGAATATCCGGTTCAGCGACTGGTTTATTATATCAGTGAGGTGCTCATTGAGTGTAACGCCCCAAGACCGGAGCTTCAGATGCCTTCCATGGTTTCCGAGATTCGTCGTGTGATTTGTTTGGTTCGTTGCTTTCTTTTTTTGCATCATGTGCATTGCATCATGTCATCTTGCGCCTCTTCTTAAAACTCATCCAATTAAATTGTCTGGATCTTCGATTCATTTAAATTGAGGGATATTCACTATGGTGATTTCTCTTTAAAACATATTCTCCCAATATTTTAGGGAGCTATAAAAATTATATTCCAATAATTTGGAATCACCCATAAACACACTTGCAAAATATCCCAATGCATTTGCTATCTTAATTCTTGGTCTCCAAAATTGCCATATATTCTTTCATCATATTTCGGAGCTCCACCAAAAATCCGAACATTTTTTGACACTTCTAAAACCAAGTCCTCGTTCAAACCCATTTGAATTAAATTCAAATGAGTTCGAATTACATCTTTCAATCATGCATCTCCTATTTTTCGTGGACCGTGCACATTTTTACGAGTCTGTGAAAATTATCCCCATGCCCATATTCCACCCCTACCTTCTCTTTCTTTTCTTTCTCTTTTTCTATTTTGTTTTAAAATGGAAAAAGAATTAAGAGAGAGGGAGAGGAGTAGTGCAGCAGCCCAACTGGGCCTCCCTAGGCCCAACTCCAGTGCCGGCCCATCCCACCTAGGCCCAGCCGCTACCTAACCCTAACCCTCTCCCTTGCCGACCGCCATCTTGTTCCCTTCCCTTGTTCCCTCAGCGCCGCCAGGGGCCTCGACTCGATCCCCTTTCCCCTCGTCTCAATCTTCTTCTCCCTCCAGCGCCCAACCTCCTTCCTCCGTCAGCTCCGCCCCGCGGCTTCTCTCCCTCCTGCCCCGCCTCCTTCTCCCACTAGCGCCGGCACGCCCGCAGCTGCCATGGACTGGCGCCCGCCGATCCCCACCGCCTGCCTTCCCAAATCGCGCGCCTATGCTCCCTTCTCCTCCTTGCTGCTAGTTCCGCCCATGCCGGAGCACGTGAGCAGCCGCAGCTCGACCCTGCGTCCCCGCCATAGTACCACCACGAAGCTCCCATGCGCCGGGCGCCCAACATCCCGCTCGCGCCTGCGTCCCTCCATCATCGACGAGGACCACCTCCGCCTCCACGCCCTCTGTTTCGCCTCCTCGAAACCCTGCCGCCCCGGCGACCTCGCCGCCAGTGACTGACCCGCATGCATCAAAGGACATGGACGTCGCCGCCCCTTGGGAAGCCGCTGCCGTCGCTACGAACCCTCCCCAATGCCTAGCTCTTCCATGCTGCCGCCCATGGATCCACGCATCGCTGCACTTGTCGTCGAACAGCGCAGCCTCTTCTGCTTCAGGCCATTCCCAGCCCCGCGTTGACTTCCCCGGCATCTTATTCCGCGAGCACAACAACTGCAAGCCCTACTGCCTTCGATTGCAGCTGGTTCGATTTGTCCTGTTGGACACCGACGCCCACAGGTTTTGGACTCACCAAGTTCCGTTTCAAAATGTTCAACTACATCCAATGAGGATTTCGACAAGTAACACGACGTCCGTCGATCGCCAAGTACCCCTTTGGATACGCCTAGTACCACGACTTCGCCTCTTGCTTGACAAGTACCGCACCGAATGCCAAGTACCAGGACGTTGAGGACCCGCCAAGTTCATCTACGTGCGTGTACGACTACACATCCGGGATGTGTCGAGTACCTCTATGGAAGACCCGAACGTCTATGAACCGTGTACGACGACCGTCGCCGAAGACCCATGTAACGCAAGCGTCATGTTCAACTACCGTCGTGTGAACCACTACTTCCACTACCGTCGCCGTGGACCGAGTGTACAACTACTTCCATCTACATCCCGTCGAACTCGAACCGGTCTGCTTCAAAACGGACGCTTCGAAGGTATAATGCCGAGATGACGCTCGTGAACGAATGCATGTGTTGTATGAGATGCATCACTTGATTGCTCCGTGTCTGAGATGTTCTTGCACGTTCCTCCTCGTTTGCCACGCTGTTGATCCGTGGGAACCCGGTATCCGGGATCACCCCACCATCCTTGCATGACACGGTCCCGTCACATTTCCTTTTGCACAGGTATCCCTGTGAGCTACCGGAACCGATTTGTTGTCGTGGCATCATTTTTGGATTCGTTGTCGTGGCACCCCTTTCGTTTCTGCCACGATGACAAATTCTTCATAACATGCTCATATCAACATTTTCATAAAATTGCATAAACTTGCACATGTCATCCGCATCATGATAACAACATCAAGAATGTTTAAAATTGTTGTTGCATTAAATTGCTAATGCACATGAGGATTTACCGAAATTGTTGTTTGATGTTTCAGGCCTCATTTAAAATGCCTAACTGTGTTTTTTACTCATGTTTCACCTCTTGCCATGTTAAGAGCATTTAATTTCGTTGGATACATAATCGGGAGTGAACTAAATAATTGATGTGGTGTTTCGTCAATATGCACTCGTTGCATATTGAGCTCCACTTAACTTGTAGTTTTGTTTGTGCACTTTGCCATGCCATGCATATTTAAACTGGACATGCATCATCCTTGTTTCTGCATCATGCCATGTTTATGCTTGTGTGTTTACCATGTTGTTTTCTTCTTTCCGGTGTTGCTTCTTCATGTTAGTTCCGGTAACATTGCGTTTGTGAGGATCCGTTCGACTACGTCCGTTTGTCTTCTTCATGGACTCGTTCTTCTTCCTTGTGGGATCTCAGGCAAGATGACCATACCCTCAAAATCACTTCTATCTTTGCTTGCTAGTTGTTCGCTCTATCGCTATGTCGCGCTACCTACCACTTGTTTATCATGCCTCCCATATTGCCATGTCAAGACTCTAACCCACCTTCCTAGCAAACTGTTGTTTGGCTATGTTACCGCTTTTGCTCAGCCCCTCTTATAGCGTTTCTAGTTGCAGGTGAAGTTGAAGTTTGTTCCATGTTGGAACATGTTTATGTTGGGATATCACAATATATCTTATTTTAATTAATGCATCTATATACTTGGTAAGGGTGGAAGGCTCGGCCTTATACCTGGTGTTTTGTTCCACTCTTGCCGTCCTAGTTTCCGTCATACCGGTGTTATGTTCCTTGATTTTGTGTTCCTTATGCGGTTGGGTGTTATGGGAACCCCTTGACAGTTCACTCTGAATAAAACTCCTCCAGCAAGGCCCAACCTTGGTTTTAACATTTGCCACCTAAGCCTTTTTCCCTTGGGTTCTGCAGACTCAATTGTCATCTTTATTTTAAACCCCCGGGACAGTGCTCCTCCGAGTGTTGGTCCAAACTGGGCGATGTACGGCACCACCTAGACAACCAGGGTCTATGCCAACCCGACATCTTGCCCATCCGGTGTGCCCTAAGAACGAGATACATGCGACTCCTATCGGGATTTGTCGGCACATCGGGCGGCTTTGCTGGTCTTATTTTACCATTGTCGAAATGTCTTGTAACCGCGTTTCCAAGACTGATCGGGTCTTTCCGGGAGAAGGAATATCCTTCGTTGACCGTGAGACCTTGTGATGGGCTAAGTTGGGACACCCCTGCAGGGTATAAACTTTCGAGATCCGTGCCGGCGGTTATGTGGTAGATGGGAATTTGTTAATATCCGGTTGTAGAGAACTTGACACTTAACTTAATTAAAATGCATCAACTGCGTGTGTAGCCATGATGGTCTCTTTTCGGCGAAGTCCGGGAAGTGAACACGGTTTTGGAGTTATGTTTGTGCGTAAGTAGTTTCAGGATCACTTCTTGATCACTTCTAGCTTCACGGATGTTGCGTTGCTTCTCTTCTCGCTCTTATCTGCGTATGTTAGCCACCATATTGCTTAGTGCTTGCTGCAGCTCCACCTCACTACCCTTCTCCTACCCATAAGCTTAAATAGTCTTGATCTCGTGGGTGTGAGATTGCTGAGTCCTCGTGACTCACAGATACTTGCAAACAGTTGCAGGTGCCGATGATACCAGTGCAGGTGACGCAACCAAGCTCAAGTGGAATCTCGATGAAGATCTTGGTCGTTGTTATGTGTCTTTTTCAATTGATCAGTAGTGAAGCCCAGTTGGGACGATCGAGGATCTAGCATTTGGGGTTGTCTTCTTTTATTCTGGTTCCATAGTCGGTCCTTGATTGTACTCTAGATGATGTATGTTTAACTTGTTACTTGTGTGAAGTGGCGATTGTAAGCCAACTCTTTATCCCTTTCTTATTCAGTACATGGGATTGTGTGAAGATTACCCCACTTGCGACTAAACCACCATGCGGTTATGCCTCTAAGTCGTGCCTCGACACGTGGGAGATATAGCCGCATCGTGGGTGTTACAAGTTGGTAATCAGAGCCATCCCCGACTTAGGAGCCCCCTGCTTGATCGAATTGCTGAAGCTGTTGAGTCTAGAACAAAATGTTTTGAGTCTTAGGATTCTTTTTACTCCTCACTCCCTTCGCCGCTCTGGTGAGGCCTCCTGACGTAGAAGTTTTGACTCTCCTCTCCTCAAATTCCACAAAAAAAATTAGGATCACGCGGGTATCTTGGAATCGTCCCAATAGTCTTGTGACGAGAACATTGTTCTTGGTGCCTCCTGACATTTAGGGGTTGTGGTAGTATCCCGGGGAGTTGAGCTCCGAGGTGTTGTCATCACAATTTTATCATTGCAGTTTTGGAATACCTGAGTTCACCGACATCGAAAATCTCTTTTATGCAGTTGTTGGTGAGATAACCTTGACACCACCCAGTACTGGGGCGGGAGTTCGGGAGGATTGCCATAACTCGTATAACAGATGCTTTTCGAAAGTTGAGGTACACGACTTCCGAAGGTTTCTTGGTTATGTGTTGAAGGATGGATACAGCTGGATGTAGGGATTGTTAGTTTGGGTGAGATATTATGCTTCCCCTATATCCCCAACACCTGATTGCATAACCAGAAAGTTTCGGGAGTTTATAAGTGGGAATTCAAGTATCTCGTAGGAATTCTTTCCAACAAACACATGATACGATATGGGATCTATCATATGTTTGTTTCCAGCTTATTTTGCAAGCCAATCCTTTGTTTTGTTTTGAGTTGTGGTATTTGAGTGGCTTCAATGTCAAGTGTTGATCCCATACCTTTCCAAAGCGGTGTTCTCATATTTCTGTGAGAATACTAATCCTTCTCGATCATTGAGTTTGTCATCCCATTTTTTTCTCAACCGGTGTGCTCTTCTTCAAGTGGAGCCGATCATTTTCAACATCTGCAAGATCAACTCTAAGTTTTCTCAACGGTGTTTGTTTCATCCGCCCCAAGTTGTCTTTGTTTTCCTCGCCCTCCCACCCTTTTCTGCAAGGGATCGTATTTCTTATTCAAGTATCCTTTTATTGGTGGGAAGTGTCTCCATTCTTTCCGTCAACATTCTTATCCAGTGATTCTCAGGAAGATGCTAACAGAGCTTCAAGTTATCATTCTTCGTTCTCTTTTCGTTCCCGGTGGATTCTATTTAAGATTTCGGTGTTGATCATATCTCTTTCCTTATTTCAAATGCTTCCTCATTCCAGTGCATCAATTAATTATTCACCTCACGCTATTCATTTGTTCTGGAGTGCTGAAGATATCTCAGAAGATTTGTGTCTCCACTATCAATCCATTCAAGTTATTTTGAGGTTGTTATCTCACTCAAGCCATTTAATTCAACTGGTGCATCTCTCTTTTAAATCATTTCAACGGTGTTTATTTTGAGTGGGCCCTAACCCACAGGTCTTTTCCCAGGATCTTATCTGACTCTTCTAATTTTACTGGAGCTATTCCCAAATTCTTTCAAAGTTTGACGTAAGAATGTTTTATCATCAGTCAAATATCTTTCGAAATTTTTTTCCTCGTTGGCTCAATCTTTCTATTCTTCATTATTCCAGAGTGTCTCAACAATTCATGGTGGTGTTTCTTATCGTCATTCTTGAATTTTGAAGACCGAACAAGAGTTTCTCTTAAATCTTGCTCCATTCTCTTCAAGATTCATGGTTCTAGCTTGATGCCATCCTCTCATAATTGTTTTCGATTGTGAGAATTCTTTTCACCCATCCGGAGCATTTCAGGAATTGTTTTCGTTTTTCTTGATCATCCAAAGGCCATCATTTTAGAAGATTTATTCATTCTCAACTTTTAGCTATTGTTCTCCAAAAACTTACCCGTGCATCATTCAAGTTTTCTCTAATCAGTTCGCGATCTCTTCGTTCTCTTGCATCTTGATGCACCCCTTTACTTTGTTTGTTTTCAATTCTTACGGTGGTTTGTTCAAGATTTCTCTTCCTTTGTTTTCATATCAATTTATTCGTTATTTCAATCCTACCGGTGGTTCATCGAAGACCTTCTCAAGTTTGCGCTATATCTTTCCTCAATCCTTTCCAATGAGAATAAGTAGTATGCCAAATCTGCTGCTTGTCATCAATTTAAATTAGTGAAGGATACGCATAACATAATTCTTATTCTTGTTTCATCCAAGTGATCTAGTTTCTTCTTTCTAGAGTTCTTCATCATTTCACATTTCTCGATTCGAGATGCTTCATCTTTTCTTTTCCAGAGTTCCAAGTTTTCCGCATTATCTCGTCGCAAAGCTCAATCTAATCAATGCAAGGATTCATCTTATTCTATTCAAGCTTCCTTTTCTTGCGACCTTCTTTTTATCTATCCAGAGTTATTTGAGAGTTTTCTACATGGTGGTTCGTCAAGGATTCTTTTCATTCTGCAATTGTTCTTCAAGATCTCTTTCGAAGTTCAGATCTACCAAGCTATACTCTCAAATAAACATGGTGCTCAACACATGTTTTGTTCTAAGGAGTTCATGTATTCTTCTTCTTGCATTTCAAAGTGCAATTCTTTATACCTTATCTTTTGAGGTGGTGTTATGTCACTCTTGACAATTTCCCTTCGTGTGTCATGATTCAACAGTTGTCAAGAATGAGATAGTTAAACCCATCAATTTCTTCGAGCATGAGCTTTTCTCAATTCATCAATCTCTTCGTTGGAGTTATCTTGGGGTATATTTCACCTAAAGCCTTCCCTAAGGATTGTTGATATTTATGGTGCGTATAAATGACCCTAGTTCTTCATTTATCCTCCCGGTGATATAAGCTTCTCGTCTCCTTGTTTATATCAATCCAATCTTTGTTTCCGTTAGTGGCAGGTTGTCACCTCATAATCTTGAGATGTCTTCCATAAGCCCACATCAAGCTTAACCTTTCGTTGGTGATAATCCAACAACTTCGTTCTAGCATTTGTTGTAAGCGTGTGCTCTCAAGATCTTGTTTCCCTCCATTCATTCCATTCCATTCTTTCACTTCTTCCGGAGGCATAGTGATGTTGCTCTCTTCACTCATCATCTCGGATTGTGAAGACCATATTCTTTCATTTGCTTATCCATTCAACCGGAGTGTTGTGTCATCTCTTCAATTTCTTTTCATCTTATCAAGTTTTCCTCTCCTTTCTACTGGAGTGCTATCCAAATTATATCATTCCTATGCCTTCTCTATCTTGTTTTAACCGGAGTGTTGTGTCCTCTGATCAAGTTCTTTTCGTCTTATCAAGTCTTGCATCTCGTTCGAACCGGAGTGCTTGCATGTACCTCTTGTCCATTGTAAAACATTAATTATGTTTTTTAACCTACAAGGTTCACATAATGTTCCTTGTTCCTCTTTTCTAATGGAGTGTTTTCAACTTTGTTCATCTTTGTTGTATTCTTTCCTTCAATTTTTTCAACCTATCAAGGTTCTTTGGTTTCAATCGCTTGTCAAAGAAGCAACTTAGTTTTACCTCTTCTCTTCCTCTTTCGTTTCTCTCTGGTGCCATCCTAGATCTCGGAATGAGATCCTCTTCTAGTGGTGGAGTGTTGTAACGCCCCAAGACCGGAGCTTCAGATGCCTTCCATGGTTTTCGAGATTCGTCGTGTGATTTGTTTGGTTCGTTGCTTACTTTTTTGCATCATGTGCACTGCATCATTTCATCTTGCACCTCTTCTTAAAACTCATCCAATTAAATTGTATGGATCTTCGATTCATTTAAATCGAGGGATATTCACTATGGTGATTTCTCTTTAAAACATATTCTCCCAATATTTTAGGGAGCTATAAAAAATATATTCCAATAATTTGGAATCACCCATAAACACACTTGCAAAATATCCCAATGCCTTTGCTATCTTAATTCTTGGTCTCCAACATTGCCATATATTCTTTCATCATATTCCGGAGCTCCACCAAAAATCCGAACATTTTTGGACACTTCTGAAACCAAGTCCTAGTTCAAACCCAATTCAAAATGAGTTCGAGTAACATCTTTCAATCATGCCTCTCCTATTTTTCGTGGACTGTGCACATTTTTACGAGTCCGTGAAAATTATCCCCATGCGCAAATTCCACCCCTACCTTCTCTTCCTTTTATTTCTCTTTTTCTGTTTTGTTTTAAAATGGAAAAAGAATTAAGAGAGAAGGAGAGGAGTAGTGCAGCAGCCCAACTGGGCCTCCCTAGGCCCAACTCCAGCGCAGGCCCATCCCACCTAGGCTCAGCCGCTACCTAACCCTAACACTCTCCCCTCCTGATCACCATCTCGCTCCCTTCCCTCGTTCCCTCAGTGCCGCCAAGGGCCTCTACTCGATCCCCTTTCCCCTCGTCTCGATCTTCTTCTCCCTCCAGCGCCCGACCTCCTTTTTCCATCAGCTCCGCCCCACGGCTTCTCTCCCTCCTGCCCCACCTCCTACTCCCACCAGCGCCGGCACGCCCGCAGCTGCCATGGACTAGCGCCCTCTGATCCCCACCGCCTTCCTTCCCCAGTCGCGCGCCCCTGCTCCCTTTTCCTCCTCGCTGCTAGTTCCGCCCGCGCCGGAGCATGCGACCAGCCGCAGCTCGACCCCGCGTCCCCGCCATATACCCCACGAAGCTCCCATGCGCCGCGCGCCCAACATCCCGCTTGCGCCTGCGTCCCTCCATCATCAACGAGGACCACCTCCGGACTCCACGTCCTCTGTTTTGCCTCCTCGCAACCCTACCGCCCCAGTGACCTCGCCACCGGCGACTGACCCGCATGCATCAGAGGCCATGGACGTCGCCGCCCCTTGGGAAGCCGCTGTCGTCGCTACGAACCCTCCCCAACGCCTAGCTCTTCCGTGCTGCCGCCCATGGATCCACGCGTCGCTGCACTTGTCGTTGAACGGCGCAGCCACTTTTGCTTCAGGCCATGCCCAGCCCCGCGTTGACTTCCCCCGCATCTTATTCCGCGAGCATAACAACTGCAAGCCCTACTACCTTCAATTGCAGCCAGTTCGATTTGTCATGTTGGACAACGACGCCCGCAGATTTCAGATGCGCCAAGTTCCGTTTCAAAATGTTCAACTACATCCGATGAGGATTTCGGCAAGTACCACGACGCCCGTCGATTGCCAAGTACCCCTTCGGATTCGCCTAGTACCATGACTTCGGCTCTTGCTTGACAAGTACCGCACCGAACGCCAAGTACCAGGACGTTGAGGACCCGCCAAGTTCATCTGCGTGCGTGTACGACTACACATCCGGGATGAGTCGAGTACCTCTACGGAAGACCCGAACATCTATGAACCGTGTACGACGACCGTCGCCGAAGACCCGTGTAACACAAGCGTCAAGTTCAACTACCGTCGCGTGAACCACTACTTCCACTATCGTCGCCGTGGACCGAGTGTACAACTACTTCCGTCTACATCCCATCGAACTCGAACCGATTCGCTTCGAAACGCACGCTTTGAAGGTATAATGCCGAGACGACGCCCGTGAACGAATGCATGTGTTGTATGAGATGCACCACTTGTTTGCTCCGTGTACGAGATGTCCTTGCACGTTCCTCCTCGTTTGCCACGCTGTCGATCTGTGGGAACCCGGTATCCGGGATCACCCCACCATCCTTGCATGACACGGTCCCGTCACATTTCCTTTGCACTAGTATCCCTGTGAGCTACCGGAACCGATATGTTGCCGTGGCATGATTTTCGGATTCATTGCCGTGGCACCCCTTTCATTTCCGCCACGATGACAAATTCTTCATAACATGCTCATGTCAATATTTTCATAAAATTGCATAAACTTGCACATGTCATCCGCATCATGATAACAACATCAAGAATGTTTAAAATTGTTGTTGCATTAAATTGCTAATGCACATGAGGATTTACCGAAATTGTTGTTTGATGTTTCAGGCCTCATTTAAAATGCCTAACTGTGTTTTTTACTCATGTTTCACCTCTTGCCATGTTAAGAGCATTTAATTTCGTTGGATACATAATCGGGAGTGAACTAAATAATTGATGTGGTGTTTCGTCAATATGCACTCGTTGCATATTGAGCTCCACTTAACTTGTAGTTTTGTTTGTGCACTTTGCCATGCCATGCATATTTAAACTGGACATGCATCATCCTTGTTTCTGCATCATGCCATGTTTATGCTTGTGTGTTTACCATGTTGTTTTCTTCTTTCCGGTGTTGCTTCTTCATGTTAGTTCCGGTAACATTGCGTTTGTGAGGATCCGTTCGACTACGTCCGTTTGTCTTCTTCATGGACTCGTTCTTCTTCCTTGTGGGATCTCAGGCAAGATGACCATACCCTCAAAATCACTTCTATCTTTGCTTGCTAGTTGTTCGCTCTATCGCTATGTCGCGCTACCTACCACTTGTTTATCATGCCTCCCATATTGCCATGTCAAGACTCTAACCCACCTTCCTAGCAAACTGTTGTTTGGCTATGTTACCGCTTTTGCTCAGCCCCTCTTATAGCGTTTCTAGTTGCAGGTGAAGTTGAAGTTTGTTCCATGTTGGAACATGTTTATGTTGGGATATCACAATATATCTTATTTTAATTAATGCATCTATATACTTGGTAAGGGTGGAAGGCTCGGCCTTATACCTGGTGTTTTGTTCCACTCTTGCCGTCCTAGTTTCCGTCATACCGGTGTTATGTTCCTTGATTTTGTGTTCCTTATGCGGTTGGGTGTTATGGGAACCCCTTGACAGTTCGCTTTGAATAAAACTCCTCCAGCAAGGCCCAACCTTGGTTTTAACATTTGCCACCTAAGCCTTTTTCCCTTGGGTTCTGCAGACTCAAGTCCTTTTGGAGCCTTCTATTATGTGTCTATGCCTTTTGGTCTCAAGAGTGCCCGGGAAACTTACCAGCGGTGTGTGCAAAATTGCCTTCATGATCAGATTGGGCACAATGTTCATGCTTATATGGATGATATTGTGGTGAAATCCAGGAAGGAAACCTTGATAGATGATTTGAAGGAGACCTTTGACAATCTTTGGGTCTACAAGATGATGCTTAACCCGACCAAGTGTGTATTCGACGTACCAGCAGGCAAGCTCTTGGGCTTTTTGGTTTCTGAAAGGGGTATTGAAGCTAACCCGGAGAAAATAAAGGCTATCACTTCCCTGGCTACACCGGCGTGTATCAGTGATGTTCAGCGTCTGGCGGGTCGTATTGCGGCCTTAAGCCGGTTCATAACTCGGTTGGATGAAAAAGCCATCCCTCTATACCATATGATGAACAACACAGATCACTTTGTCTGGAGTGATGCTACTGATCAGGCGTTTGAGGCCTTGAAAAAACAGTTAGCCGAGCCGCCGGTTCTTGCTGCTCCCATTGATAAAGAGCCTTTGTTGTTATATGTGGCTACCAATAGTCGAGCTGTTAGTGTGGCAATTGTGGTGGAAAGGAAGGAATCAGGCAAGGAATATCCGGTTCAGCGACTGGTTTATTATATCAGTGAGGTGCTCATTGAGTGTAACGCCCCAAGACCGGAGCTTCAGATGCCTTCCATGGTTTCCGAGATTCGTCGTGTGATTTGTTTGGTTCGTTGCTTTCTTTTTTTGCATCATGTGCATTGCATCATGTCATCTTGCGCCTCTTCTTAAAACTCATCCAATTAAATTGTCTGGATCTTCGATTCATTTAAATTGAGGGATATTCACTATGGTGATTTCTCTTTAAAACATATTCTCCCAATATTTTAGGGAGCTATAAAAATTATATTCCAATAATTTGGAATCACCCATAAACACACTTGCAAAATATCCCAATGCATTTGCTATCTTAATTCTTGGTCTCCAAAATTGCCATATATTCTTTCATCATATTTCGGAGCTCCACCAAAAATCCGAACATTTTTTGACACTTCTAAAACCAAGTCCTCGTTCAAACCCATTTGAATTAAATTCAAATGAGTTCGAATTACATCTTTCAATCATGCATCTCCTATTTTTCGTGGACCGTGCACATTTTTACGAGTCTGTGAAAATTATCCCCATGCCCATATTCCACCCCTACCTTCTCTTTCTTTTCTTTCTCTTTTTCTATTTTGTTTTAAAATGGAAAAAGAATTAAGAGAGAGGGAGAGGAGTAGTGCAGCAGCCCAACTGGGCCTCCCTAGGCCCAACTCCAGTGCCGGCCCATCCCACCTAGGCCCAGCCGCTACCTAACCCTAACCCTCTCCCTTGCCGACCGCCATCTTGTTCCCTTCCCTTGTTCCCTCAGCGCCGCCAGGGGCCTCGACTCGATCCCCTTTCCCCTCGTCTCAATCTTCTTCTCCCTCCAGCGCCCAACCTCCTTCCTCCGTCAGCTCCGCCCCGCGGCTTCTCTCCCTCCTGCCCCGCCTCCTTCTCCCACTAGCGCCGGCACGCCCGCAGCTGCCATGGACTGGCGCCCGCCGATCCCCACCGCCTGCCTTCCCAAATCGCGCGCCTATGCTCCCTTCTCCTCCTTGCTGCTAGTTCCGCCCATGCCGGAGCACGTGAGCAGCCGCAGCTCGACCCTGCGTCCCCGCCATAGTACCACCACGAAGCTCCCATGCGCCGGGCGCCCAACATCCCGCTCGCGCCTGCGTCCCTCCATCATCGACGAGGACCACCTCCGCCTCCACGCCCTCTGTTTCGCCTCCTCGAAACCCTGCCGCCCCGGCGACCTCGCCGCCAGTGACTGACCCGCATGCATCAAAGGACATGGACGTCGCCGCCCCTTGGGAAGCCGCTGCCGTCGCTACGAACCCTCCCCAATGCCTAGCTCTTCCATGCTGCCGCCCATGGATCCACGCATCGCTGCACTTGTCGTCGAACAGCGCAGCCTCTTCTGCTTCAGGCCATTCCCAGCCCCGCGTTGACTTCCCCGGCATCTTATTCCGCGAGCACAACAACTGCAAGCCCTACTGCCTTCGATTGCAGCTGGTTCGATTTGTCCTGTTGGACACCGACGCCCACAGGTTTTGGACTCACCAAGTTCCGTTTCAAAATGTTCAACTACATCCAATGAGGATTTCGACAAGTAACACGACGTCCGTCGATCGCCAAGTACCCCTTTGGATACGCCTAGTACCACGACTTCGCCTCTTGCTTGACAAGTACCGCACCGAATGCCAAGTACCAGGACGTTGAGGACCCGCCAAGTTCATCTACGTGCGTGTACGACTACACATCCGGGATGTGTCGAGTACCTCTATGGAAGACCCGAACGTCTATGAACCGTGTACGACGACCGTCGCCGAAGACCCATGTAACGCAAGCGTCATGTTCAACTACCGTCGTGTGAACCACTACTTCCACTACCGTCGCCGTGGACCGAGTGTACAACTACTTCCATCTACATCCCGTCGAACTCGAACCGGTCTGCTTCAAAACGGACGCTTCGAAGGTATAATGCCGAGATGACGCTCGTGAACGAATGCATGTGTTGTATGAGATGCATCACTTGATTGCTCCGTGTCTGAGATGTTCTTGCACGTTCCTCCTCGTTTGCCACGCTGTTGATCCGTGGGAACCCGGTATCCGGGATCACCCCACCATCCTTGCATGACACGGTCCCGTCACATTTCCTTTTGCACAGGTATCCCTGTGAGCTACCGGAACCGATTTGTTGTCGTGGCATCATTTTTGGATTCGTTGTCGTGGCACCCCTTTCGTTTCTGCCACGATGACAAATTCTTCATAACATGCTCATATCAACATTTTCATAAAATTGCATAAACTTGCACATGTCATCCGCATCATGATAACAACATCAAGAATGTTTAAAATTGTTGTTGCATTAAATTGCTAATGCACATGAGGATTTACCGAAATTGTTGTTTGATGTTTCAGGCCTCATTTAAAATGCCTAACTGTGTTTTTTACTCATGTTTCACCTCTTGCCATGTTAAGAGCATTTAATTTCGTTGGATACATAATCGGGAGTGAACTAAATAATTGATGTGGTGTTTCGTCAATATGCACTCGTTGCATATTGAGCTCCACTTAACTTGTAGTTTTGTTTGTGCACTTTGCCATGCCATGCATATTTAAACTGGACATGCATCATCCTTGTTTCTGCATCATGCCATGTTTATGCTTGTGTGTTTACCATGTTGTTTTCTTCTTTCCGGTGTTGCTTCTTCATGTTAGTTCCGGTAACATTGCGTTTGTGAGGATCCGTTCGACTACGTCCGTTTGTCTTCTTCATGGACTCGTTCTTCTTCCTTGTGGGATCTCAGGCAAGATGACCATACCCTCAAAATCACTTCTATCTTTGCTTGCTAGTTGTTCGCTCTATCGCTATGTCGCGCTACCTACCACTTGTTTATCATGCCTCCCATATTGCCATGTCAAGACTCTAACCCACCTTCCTAGCAAACTGTTGTTTGGCTATGTTACCGCTTTTGCTCAGCCCCTCTTATAGCGTTTCTAGTTGCAGGTGAAGTTGAAGTTTGTTCCATGTTGGAACATGTTTATGTTGGGATATCACAATATATCTTATTTTAATTAATGCATCTATATACTTGGTAAGGGTGGAAGGCTCGGCCTTATACCTGGTGTTTTGTTCCACTCTTGCCGTCCTAGTTTCCGTCATACCGGTGTTATGTTCCTTGATTTTGTGTTCCTTATGCGGTTGGGTGTTATGGGAACCCCTTGACAGTTCACTCTGAATAAAACTCCTCCAGCAAGGCCCAACCTTGGTTTTAACATTTGCCACCTAAGCCTTTTTCCCTTGGGTTCTGCAGACTCAATGGTCATCTTTATTTTAAACCCCCGGGACAGTGCTCCTTCGAGTGTTGGTCCAAACTGGGCGATGTACGGCACCACCTAGACAACCAGGGTCTATGCCAACCCGACATCTTGCCCATCCGGTGTGCCCTAAGAACGAGATACATGCGACTCCTATCGGGATTTGTCGGCACATCGGGCGGCTTTGCTGGTCTTATTTTACCATTGTCGAAATGTCTTGTAACCGCGTTTCCAAGACTGATCGGGTCTTTCCGGGAGAAGGAATATCCTTCGTTGACCGTGAGAGCTTGTGATGGGCTAAGTTGGGACACCCCTGCAGGGTATAAACTTTCGAGATCCGTGCCGGCGGTTATGTGGTAGATGGGAATTTGTTAATATCCGGTTGTAGAGAACTTGACACTTAACTTAATTAAAATGCATCAACTGCGTGTGTAGCCATGATGGTCTCTTTTCGGCAAAGTCCGGGAAGTGAACACGGTTTTGGAGTTATGTTTGTGCGTAAGTAGTTTCAGGATCACTTCTTGATCACTTCTAGCTTCACGGCTGTTGCGTTGCTTCTCTTCTCGCTCTTATCTGCGTATGTTAGCCACCATATTGCTTAGTGCTTGCTGCAGCTCCACCTCACTACCCTTCTCCTACCCATAAGCTTAAATAGTCTTGATCTCGTGGGTGTGAGATTGCTGAGTCCTCGTGACTCACAGATACTTGCAAACAGTTGCAGGTGCCGATGATACCAGTGCAGGTGACGCAACCAAGCTCAAGTGGAATCTCGATGAAGATCTTGGTCGTTGTTATGTGTCTTTTTCAATTGATCAGTAGTGGAGCCCAGTTGGGACGATCGAGGATCTAGCATTTGGGGTTGTCTTCTTTTATTCTGGTTCCATAGTCGGTCCTTGATTGTACTCTGGATGATGTATGTTTAACTTGTTATTTGTGTGAAGTGGCGATTGTAAGCCAACTCTTTATCGCTTTCTTATTCAGTACATGGGATTGTGTGAAGATTACCCCACTTGCGACTAAACCACCATGCGGTTATGCCTCTAAGTCGTGCCTCGACACACGGGAGATATAGCCGCATCATGGGTGTTACAATGAGTCCAAGCAGAGGTATACACATTGGCAGAAGCTGGTATATGGGGTGTTCATGGCCAGTCAAAAGCTCAAGCAATATTTCCTTGGTAATCCCATCAATGTGGTTAGTTATGCTCCCTTAGGGGATATTATTCAAAACAGAGAGGCCACGGGTAGGGTAGCCAAGTGGCCATTGAACTTGGACCCCATGGTTTGAAGTATATGCCTCGAACAGCTATCAAGTCTCAAGCACTTGGGGATTTCATTAATGATTGGACAAAGTTGCGGATGCCTAAGGAGAAGCCGGATAGCGCATATTGGACTATTCACTTCGATGGATCCAGGCAGTTGGAAGGCTCAAGGGCTGGAGTTATTTTGACTTCCCCACAAGGTGATAAATTTATTATGTTTTAAGGTTGATGTTCCCTTGTACTAACAATGCAGCTGAGTATGAAGCCTTACCCCATGGTCTTCGGATGGCTAAAGAGATGAATCTAAGCCGGGTGAGGTGTTTTGGTGACTCGGACTTAGTGGCTCAGCAAGTTTCAGGTACTTGGGATTCTAAGGACCCACTCATGGCGGCTTATCGCCGAGAGGTGGATGCTATTGCTAGTCACTTCAAGGGCTATCAAGTAGACCATGTTGATTGGAGGAAAAATAAGGTGACTGATGCTTTAAGCCGGTTGGGGTCCCAGCGTAAGCTGGTGCCACCCAATGTTTTCCTTGATATTCTGCATAACCCTTCAGTAAAATTGCCAACAAAGGAAGATCTTGCTATTCCAGACCCGGAGGCACAGCTGGTGGCGGCTCTTCATACTATTCCTGACTAGACAGTTCCATATTTGGCTTATATGACCCGGGGCGAGTTACCTGAGGATGAAACTTTGGCCAGGCAGATAACCCGGCGGTCTAAGTCAATGACTATTGTCAACGGGGAATTGCACCGTTGCAGTGTCACAGGGGTGTTTCAACGTTGTGTTTCTCCTGAGAAGGGCCGTGAGATTCTATGACAGATTCATGAAGGAGATTGTGGTCATCATGCCGGCTCTAAGTCTCTCATGGTCAAGGCTTTTTGTCATGGTTTTTATTGGCTGACGGCTCATGCTGATGTAGAAGATTTGGTCAGTAGATGCGATGGTTGTCAGAAATTTCCAAGAAGAGCTCATATTCCGGCTCAAGAATTGAGGATGATTCCAATTGATTGGCCGTTTGTAGTCTGTGGGCTTAATATGGTTGGACCTTTCAAAAGGTCCAAGGATAAAAATACCCACCTTTTGGTGGCGGTTGACAAATTTACAAAGTTGGTTGAAGCAGAGCCGGTTAGTAAATGTGACACGGCGACAGCGGTTCAATTCATCAAAAAGGTGATTTTCCGTTTTGGTTTTCCCCCACAGTATTATAACTGATAATGACACTAATCTGTCCAAGGGTGCTATGAAAGAGTTTTGTCAATGAGAGCATATTTGACTTGATGTATCATCAGTAGCTCACCCCCAGTCCAATGGTCAAGCTGAAAGAGCCAATTAGGAAATTTTGAGAGGCATCAAGCCCCGGCTTATGGTCCCTTTGCAGAGGACGCCGGGTTGTTGGGTGGAGGAATTACCCTCAGTGTTATGGAGCAT